>NW_024735038.1:1407500-1517500 GCF_018991925.1 Homarus americanus
CCAAACCTTGCTGTGTGATAACATTAATAAAACTTGCTGTGTGATAACAGTAATTAATAAAGCTTCGTGTGTAGTAACAATTCGTGAACCCGTTTTATATGATGACTAATTAGTAAATGCTGCAGCTTGGTAGCAGTAATTAATAACCTTTTGTGTGTGTGGAGGGTTCAGGCTCCTGCAATACTTTAATAATGTGGTCGGAGTGTGTGACGGTACGACCTCCTGTCTAACCTGTGAGAGCAACGTGTTACGGTCCAGCTGGTTGATTAAAATTCTTGGTGCAAAGTCTCTGCAGTTGACCAGACGACGGCCGACCCCGCGTCTTTCACCCCTGTCATCCCGAAACCCCGGAGTTCACGCTGGGACAGTAAGATTTCGTACCAAAACTCAGGAATTCGAATCAGAAACTTAGGATTTCGTGTCAGAACTAAACATTTCGTGCCCCCAAATTAAGGATTTCGTGTCAGAGCTCAGGATATCACTGTAAAACCTGAAATTTTATGTCAGAAAACACAATTTACTGCTGAAATTTCATGATTACCTGTCAGCACCTGAGTTTTTCTGTCCACGTCTAGAATTTCTACCCAGAACCTAGAATATAGAGCCAAAGCCCTGGATTTCCAATGATTACCCCACCAATTACGGAGAGACCTGGGCGATTAGTAGTGACCGAGTTATTATTATTCCGGTAATTGTTTCATCACTAACTGACTTAACTTGTAGAGCCAGGTAAATGAACCTCGCAGTTTTGGACATGGGGGGGCATTAGAACCGTCCTGTCAGTATCAAGCCATTATAATTATTATCATTTTCGTTTTAAAGGAGGACAAAGGCGACTAAGAATTGCTGACTATTGCTGCTTAAAATTGCACTTGGAAAAACAAAACGAAAAATCCTTCCCTGGCGGCAGACACATTACCAGTCATACCAGGAAAGGCGGGAATACGGCTTAATTTATGTACAACGTCCTCAGAACTAATTTAATATATATATATACTGAATATGTAAGCACGGTATTGTAAACTGAATCCAAAGCAGTGATAATTGCAAGTTTTTTTTTTATTATACAGACGTTCCAAAATGAAGAATGCGACTCCTGTTCGTTGTCAAAATCATTCGTCCGCTGTTTCATATTGTCAACACAAAATCGTAAAGGTGCAAAATAGTGTGTGTGTGTGTGTGTGTGTGTGCGTGTGCGTGTGTGTGTGCGTGTGCGTGCGTGTGTGTGTGCGTGCGCCAAATGCTTCCACTGGTGTAAAAATCCACCAACCAGCTTGAAATTCTGATCAGGCAATTTAAGGATAACATACAAAGAATCATTTTAACCTTTCACTGCCCCACGTAGGATGCCTCTGGCTGAGTCCTGCTGACTTGTGAGGGACCGAAGTGTGTGTACGGTAGGAGGGTGAAAGTAAATCTAGGACCCCAAACCGGACCTAAACTCACTCTTAACACCGGGGATTAGTTTAGGTTATATATGGGGTTGGGTTAGGTTAGGTTAGATTTGACTAAGATTAGGGCAGGTTAAGTTAGATCTTTATAGATATAGGTTAATCTGAGTTAGAGGTACGTCAAAACACGATAGGTTAGCAGTATTATAGAGTTATAGCTTGAGGTCATGCGGGTTAGACCAGGATAAAACAATACATTTATCCCTAACGAGAAAAAAAAAATATATGGATTAGGGAAATGAGAAAGTATTACTGCAGAAGGGTACATAGGTAGGTAGGTAGGACTGAAGCGCGGTAATCATGGCGTTGTTTGTGGTCACCTCGGTCGCCTCGCACAGCCACTGGGGAGTAAAATTCCTCTGTGAGCGAGTGGACTGTGGTGGTGTGTACTTTGTCCGGTGGCCTGATGGGGTTTTGTTGTTGCTGCTGTGCTCGCCTGATGGTTGAAGGCTGAACCCGGGTAGAGGGAGAGGTGGGTGGTGTAGTGATTTAATGTGTGTGTGTGTGTGTGTCTGTCTGTTTTCTGTCTTTCTGTTGTACGAGTCTCTCTCTCTCTCTCTCTCTCTCTCTCTCTCTCTCTCTCTCTCTCTCTCTCTCTCTCTCTCTCTCTCTCTCTCTCTCTCTCATATATTGACAGCGATCCACACACTGATGCATTCTCATTTCCATATGAATTAAGTAACACGTGTGTGCATTCTCATCCCTTTATGAATAATGGATGTAATGCATTTTCGTCTTTGTGTGAATAAGAGAAAGTTGTGATTTTTTTAACGTGTACAGATAAAGTTATGAATTTTTATTCATGTTTGATTAAGGAAATTATTTTGATATTTGTATTGTATGCCGCTCTAGTTCATGAATTTTTAGTACGTTGAGAGGAAAAAGTAGTGATTTTGTTGTCATGTATGAATTTTTTTTTATAAATTTCTATTGCTGTGTGAGGAAATAGTTCAGAATTTTAAATGAGAGAATTAAGAAATAGTTCAGAATTACCATCGTTGTTTGAGTTGAGAAGTGATTATGAATTGTATTTTCCTCTGTAATAGAGATGTTAGGTATTTGTTTTAAGGTAATATACCAAATAGATTAAGAGGCTTTATCTGATGGCGTCCTGGCTAATAAATTGATGTTTATTACTTAATGTTTAAATTCTTATCGTCCTATTTCAAGTGATGAGTTTTTCGTAAGTATTTAATTTTTGACAGTAAGGAGCTAACGAAATTCTTCAGTCCATTAATTTTCACTCCCGTTGTTATTTTGGTATTGTGTGAAGCGTTAATAAATGTGCGGAACAACTTAGTATTTAATGATAGAATAACAACTTAGTGTTAAATGGTAAAATAACAACTTAGAATTATTGTAATGTAGAAGAAAACAAATTACGGGGTACTAATATCGCCAAGTTAGGGGTCATTAAAAAACTCCGAGTTGACAAAAACAAAATTAATTCACGGCGCCGTTGTCCAGGGAGAGTACGGCGTAGAGGGGGTGACTGTGTAGTGAGGAGGACCCCCATGGTGGTAACAAGTCGGGGGTTTGAAAGAAAAATTGTGTCATTGAGTCAGTCAGTCTGGAAATACATTCAGAGTGTTGGTGGATTCAGCTAGAAATAGTCCGCATGGCCCCCCAAAAATTGATAGGGTCGTCAGGAATGTGTGTGTGTGTGTGTGTGTGTGTGTGTGTGTGTGTGTGTGTGTGTGTGTGTGTGTGTGTGTGTGTGTGTGTGTGTGTGTGTGTGTGTGTGTGTGTGTGTGTGTGTGTGTGTGTGTGTGTGTGTGTGTGTGTGTGTTTTAATTATTTTACCAGTCTTCTCGGTTATTTCACGTGTTTCTGTCGAGGTTTGTGTGCCCCCTGACCCACCCCAGATCAAAGCGTCGAGTGGATATAGTTATTTTTGGTCGGGTTGTTTCACTTAATGGCGTTACTTCCCTCGAGGTGTAGAACTATTTGCCCAAAGTCGGTGTTTTTATTGCGTGTTTTTCTTCAGTGTTAAGGAGAAAGGATAGGAAAGAAATGTGTTGTTTTTATTAGGTATATTTGCACCTTTTAATATGAGTTTTAAACATCGTTGTTAAGCTGTGAGTCCTTCCAGAGAAACGAGCACAGTATTTGTTATTGTCAGGTGAGAATACGTGAGGTGAAGCACTTGAATGCTCTTGTATATCCTGTGGTTTTCGTGGGCTTCATCTCTAAAAGCTTCCTTCCGAATATTTCACCCTGAGGGCTTCATCCTGAGAGGGTAACATTCCTAAAAATAATGATGCCGCTTAAACTGGCTGGTGGAGACTGCAATTTTTGCCTTAAACCGAAGCCATAAATCGCTTAAGTATATGATAAATCCCGGGGAAGGAAGACAGTTGCTTAGGGGAAGTGATGGACTGGCGTGCTGGTGAGTCCGGCCCCGGCTGTCTGGCCATGAATGTTTAACGAGGGGCCGACCGGACGGCGACTGTGGCCGGCTGTCTGAGCTGTCTACTGTGTGACGGCCAGCATGCCTTACCCCTCTCCTCCCTCCCGCCCTCCCTACATCCATCCCTCCACCCCATCTCTCCTCATCTCTCCTCCTTCCTCCTTCCTCTTTCTCTCTTCCTTCATCCAAAAATTTACCCACCCCTCAGGTCTCTCTCTCTCATCCCAGAACCACCCCGGCCTTCTCTCTCTCTCTCTCTCTCTCTCTCTCTCTCTCTCTCTCTCTCTCTCTCTCTCTCCCGTCTCTGCCAAAATTCCGTGGTCTCTACCCGCTGTGTCCGTCATGGTTGGCACCAAGCAAAAAATTCTGCTTTAAGAGATAGTTTTAGCTCTCTCTCTGGCTCTCAAGTAGCTGCTGTGTGTGGTGTTTCTTGGGTTCCTGGGGTTTAGTGGTGCTCCTTAGGCTGCTCCACTGGTGTTCTTTTGGCTAAACTTATGTATCCTGGGTTCCACTGGTGTTTCCTGGTCTTCACTGATGTTCCTCAATCCTTAGGCTCCACTGGTATACCCTGGGCTCCACTGGTGTACCTTGGGCTCCACTGTAGGGGTTTTTGCCCATCTATCTGTCTAGGTTGAGACAGGTGAATGTCCTGATTGAGGTATTGATCACGTCAGTTCGAGTCTTTTCACACTCCAGCAGTGTGTGAAACCAACTGTGGTGTGGCGTCATCTATCCGTCCTTCCTTCTTACCACCCTTCCTTCTTACCACCCTTCCTTCTTACCACCCTTCCTTCTTACCACCCTTCCGTCTTTCCACCCTTCCTTCTTACCACCCTTCCTTCTTACCACCCTTCCGTCTATCCGTTCGGACGTCTTTCTGCCTTTCCATCCTTCCGTGCAACTCTCTGTCCTTCCGTCTTTCTGAGTGTGTCCCTTTTTTACCTTTCCTTCCCTTCCAGTGGTCCGGTTTACTTCATTTATCAAGTTTTATATCGTGTAGAAAATTGCAGGTGATTTTATCTTAAGTGTAATGGGGCTTATTGATGTAGTATTATGGTGTTGTATGTGCCGTAGGGTCATCCACTGTTTCCGTGTTGTGTAGCAGCTGTGCTTATTATCCGGGAGGTGATAATTTGGTAGTTGTATTGACAGTATCGGGGGCGTGTGTTCCATCACGGATGCTGTGGTATTTTAAATCTTATCTTAGAACGGGTTTTTATTTAGTATTTATCCGAAACTATATATATATATTTTTATTTTTTTATGATTCGTTTTTACAGGTCTGTTTTATATTTTCTGTGAGTTGATAATCTCCTGTTGATTGGGAATTAAATATTTATGGAAACTGCTATTTATTTTTTCGTGTGTGTTAATATCTGCTCATATTTTATTTTTTACCTTAATTTTATTTGTATTAGTTATCGATACCTTGATTATTGTACCTGTCAGCGTAACAAATTATAATTGTATTCCTGTAATATTTCTTTTTTTTTTTACAGTTTAAATATTTTTTCCATTTATTTGTTTTATTCATTCTTCATTTTTTTCTCACGTTTTCATTTGTATTAATTAACGATGAATTGGTAGTTTGGTCTGCCACCATAAATAAGCATACATACATACATACATACATACATACATACATACATACATACATACATAATACATACATACATACATACATACATACATACATACATATATTCCGTTTATTCATATATTTCTATTTCACTCAGCGTGTTTTCCATTAACGACCGTCAACACTGAATTACCAATTTTCCCGACGAGTTTAAAACACGTTTCTGCCTCTCACCGGACCATTTTAATTCTCACATAATCACCTCCTCCGCCAGCCTGTGAATGAGTGAGCGAGCCGCGTTATTGCTTATCGATGAGGTGATATTTTTCCGGCTTGCAGTAAACTTTTCTATATCGTTGCTTTAATTGCGTTTTAGTATTGTTATTCTTATTATTGCTGTTGTTATTATTACTATTGTTATTATTGTTGTTTCTATTGTTATTATTGTTGTTATTATTATTATTGTATTTTGAGGACCTGATAAGTTAGCTGGTGACTGAGATGAAAAATTATCCCACGGAGTTTTTAGATTTGCGAGGTAAACTGGTTGTCATTTAGTTGTTTTCCTGCTTCGTTGTTGTTGTTTTGCGTGTGTGTGTGTGTGTGTGTGTGTGTGTGTGTGTGTGTGTGTGTGTGTGTACCAGCAGCAGGTCTTGGCAGGTTGCAGGGGCGTAATGGCAGGTTAAGGTGGTTAAAGGGAGTGATGAGGCTCGCTGAATTCCGGCCACTGAAAACTAATTTTCTTGCCTATTTCTCTCTCGGGGCCAGACACCACCCTCCTCCTCCTCCTGTTGACTCCTTCCTGTTGTTCATTTTTACTCCTGCTCCTGTTTATTCCTTCATCCTGCTCCCGTTTATTCCTTCATCCTGCTCCCGTTGATTCCTTCCTCATGTTCCTTATGTTGATTCCTCCTCCTCCTCCTCCTTCGCTACTGCTAACCCATTATACCTCTACTGTTCCTGTCTCCTCCTCCTCCTCCTAGTACTGACACTGTTTCTGGTGATCATATCTTGTCTCTTCCTGCTGACTCTCTATCCATACCCACTAATGGTGACTCTTCTGTGCCTCCTGCTGTTGCCGCTATATCAGCTACTGTTGTTCTGTTCTCCAGGTACTGTTGGCATTGGGTGTTGCTCTGTTGCTTTTGTAAGTGTGTGTGTGTGTGTGTGTGTGTGTGTGTGTGTGTGTGTGTGTGTGTGTGTGTGTGTGTGTGTGTGTGTGTGTGTGTGTGTGTGTGTGCTGCTCGGGAGGTGAGATCGTGTGAGTACTGAAGCAAAGATTTGAGTGAGTGCGTGAAGAAGGATTGAATGAATGAATGAATGAGTTAATGCTTGTATGAATAAGTGAGTGAGTATAAGGCCACTCACTTATTGTAATATTGGCTGTGATCTCAACTGTCCTGAGGGCCGGAAGGGGGGACCATAATGTTTATTCTGTCGAGGAATAATTTATCTCGTCATTTGAGGAAACATTCTGCTCCAAAATCGTCGGCTTCTGGCACATCAAACGCTGGGGGAGGTAAGGGAGAGATGAGGAAGGAAGGAAGGAGGAGAAGGAGGAAGGAAGGAGGAGGAGGAGAGAGAGGGGGGGGGGGAATAGTCCAATATCTGGCCAATGTGATGTGGTCTAACTCGGTCGGAAATTATTAGAATCGAGTGATCGAAAATGAGATTAGAGACGGAAGTTGCTTTTTAAATCGTCCGGAATTTAGAAATGAATATTGGAATTGACTGTAAATGATAAGGAATTTATTATAAATGGTAAGGAATTGATTAGAATTGATTATAAATGGCAAGGAAGTGATTGCAATTTATTATAAATGGCAAGGAATTGATTATAAATGGTAAGGAATTGATTGGAATAAATTATAAATGGTCAGGGATTGATTGGAATATATTATAAATGGTCAGGGATTGATTGGAATTGATTATAAATGCTATGGAAGTGATTGTAATTGACTGTAAATGGCAAAGAATTGACTATAAATGGTATGGCACATATTGTAAATGGATGTTTCATTTTACTTTAACTTTCTCCTCGGGTTCAGAAAGACTGTTTGTATGTTTATTTTTACCTGTACTTCATATTAGGATCATTGATGCTCTCGAGTCAACAATGTTATTTAAGGAATAAATTTTACTCGAGTTAATATTGACTGTCTTGTGTTTGGTGGAATTTATACATCCTCCCAGGCAACAGGTAGACGGGTATTTGATCTTATTTTACCTGTATCGTTACTCAAACTATCTCTGCTTGGGAGCGGGGAAAGGGGAGGGGGGGGGGTCAATTTCAAACACACCTTAATTAACAAAGCCTTTTAGTAAAATTTGTTGACCTTTTACGGTGTTAGAGGTCACCGGGAGGGTAATTAGCGAGGCCCAGGAGGGTTATTGGAACAGCGGCGACATTCCCTAGACGCTATATTGATCCTAAAGTAGTTATGTAATTGGAGGTTGTCGTGGGGGTTGGCTTGTGGGGTTAATATTGGTGGATGGCGGTTCAGGGGGGCATGCCTGTAGCCCTATGTTTGCGGCCCTCCTCTGATATGTGGGCCGGATGTTTGTGGCCCTCCTCTGATATGTGGGCCGGATGTTTGTGGCCCTCCTCTGATCAGGGTCCGATGTTTGTGGCCCACCTCTGACCAGTCTTCGATGTTCATAGACGATGTCTTTGCTGCCCTCCACACCTGACATGTTTGGTGTACGATGACATCGAGTCCGATGTTTCGAGCCCGGCCTGTGTTTTGATACTTGTGTGGGGTGTCTGATATTTAACGGGGATGTCTCATAAACTGATGTGTCAATATCCAAACTTAACACCCACTTGACACATCAACCTGCGGGGTACAGTGGAAGAATGTTGATCACCGGTGAATCTCAGGTCAAGATTTCAAGGGTGAAATATTTTTCTCTCAACATTAATAGGCCTCATGTGTAATAGACCCTCACGTGTACTGGGCACGTTAGGATTTTGACCCATTCGCTCTTGGTGTTAATTCGGATGGTTAGTTTGATTACGTTAGGCTTGATTAGGTTAGGACCTAATAGGACAGGGGTCCATTTGACTGACTGGTCACCTTGGGTAATGGAGGCAGGCAGTCCACGCACTGACAGACGAATGTAAATAAATCACAGTGTTTGGAGTGCATGTTTATCCTGCTGGTGTGGAGTGTTGACCCAGGATTAAGAACTTAATTGGCTGCCGGCGTGACACAGCTCTCCGCCGGGGCATGACAGGGGGGAGGTGGTGGGGTAGGGGGGGCCATAGTGGTGTAGCAGGACCTTGTCACAGTAGTGCTGGTGGGGGGAAGGAGTTACAGTAGTGATGGAGGGAATCATATTTGGAATGGCGAGGATGTGGGGGAGGGTAAAGGGGAAGAGACCTTACTAGTATTGAGAAAGAGAGAGAGGGGGGTGGAGAGATGAGAAAAGGCACGAAGCAGCCTTGGGGAAGAGGTAAGGGAGATGAGGGCGAGGAGGTCACGGTAGTGGGGTGAGGGAGACGTGACCCCCTTCTGAGTACGGGTGTTATTACAGGGGTTCATAGATGAGTTGCTTGATCTCTTGGGTTCATAGATACACACTAGACCTAACTATCTCTCTTACACACACACACACACACACACACACACACACACACACACACACACACACACACACACACACAATCGTACCCTCTTTGAACCCTGGAATGACCCATTAACGTACTTCCGGGAATAGGAACATTTGCCTCTGACGGTCTGTGTAGCGTGACGGACACAAGCACCCGAGGTGACTGGCCAGCCCCCCTGTCACTTTGTCCTTGTTTCCAAAATATAGACTGAGAATTTCCCCGCAACGAGGTGGGATATAAATGGTTTGAGGTCTTCGTGTTTACGGTTTAGTAGTGAGTATTGCAGGAATGACGTTGTGAAACCAGATGCATATCGGTGACGTTGATTTGAGAGTGTGTTCGGTGATGTTGATAGAAGAGTGCCAAGTGATGCCAGTTATATGAGCGTGCCAAGTGGCGTTTAAGAGAGAGTGCCAGATACTGTATTGTGGGTCAGCGTGTTGTCCGTGCTGGGGTATTGCTTGAAGGAGAACTTGTGAGTGAAGGGGACAGGGACCACGTTAACTCCTACAGAATGAATGTACGAATCCTCAAGCCTTGGTGGTTCGCCCTGGGAGGAGAGGCCGTGCTGGACTCCAAATGGCACGTGTAGATGATTCAAGTCATAACCACGACGTATGCTACCGTACCTGAACTGTCTTGTATATAGCGAGTACCTGGCTGCTTCATTTGTATAGTGGACTTATTTACAGACAAAATTAATGTTAAAAAAAAAACCCTGGCCAGTTAGGTGGTTGGAGGCGCGGCTATTTTCGGTGTGTGCACTTTGACATTTAATTAAGGTCTCGTCCGTGTGCTGTGTGCTGTGAAAGGATATGTGTTTAATGTCCAGGAGCAGAGGAGAGAAACCCGTGATGTGACAAGTCTTCCTGCTGGGAAATAGAGTTATAGTCCGCAGATTGAAAATGGCTGCTTGTATGGTTGCAAATGATTGAATGTGACACAGACACTGAATTGAAATTGGATTAAAATTTCTGTTGTGGATTAAATGCAAGGTGAATGTGGGGTGGGGTGGGGGGGCTGATGGAGAGGGCGAGGTGATTGAATCCGATAATTGGATACGGGCGAGGCAGTGGCTGGGTGTGGGAGGCGCTGAGATTGTAATTAAGATTCTATGATTAGGTTGAGGTACCTGAGGGAACAAGATACTGGCCAGCCGTGTCTCTGGCTTAAGGTGACGAGATGCTTGAGATTACCTGTGTTTTGCCCTAACCTGTGTGTGTGTGTGGTGTGTGGTGCTGACACGCCCTACTAAGACCTGGGAGAGGGGGGTTGGTTACACTGACTTACACACACACACACACACACACACAAACACACACTAAGGTGAAAAAATCAACGTTCAAGTATGGCTTTTTGGGTTCACTCAGTCTTCTTGGGTTCACTCACGGTCTTCCTGGGTTCACTCACGGTTTTCCTGGGTTCACTCAGTCTTCCTGGGTTCACTCACAATATCCCGACTTCAATCATCTCCCATCGTCGACTCATCTTTCTGGGTTCACCCCCACACTAGGGTTCACTCACCCTGTGTTAAGTTAAAGCAATCCGAGGTCGATGTCGTCTTGCCACTCAGACGATTGAGAAATCAAGTCAGGCGCTTCCCTTCCTATCGTCCAGGGTTCAGCCTTCTCTCTCTCTCTCTCTCCTGGGGGTACACAGAAAAGAGGAAAAATCTAAACATTCAAACACTGGCAATGTATTTTTCTTCTTGCCTTTAAGTTTTATTCATAATAAACCGGGATTTTGTTTTCGCTGCGCCTTTTATAAATATTTTTAAAGCATCGAGCGAGGAAAATATTGTAGGTGGGAGGAGGAAATTAGCCATTCATGGAGTTTTTGATGAGAGGATCTGGGGAATATTGAGGGGGGGGGGGGAGGTTTTTGTCCATCTGTTGATGATAATAAAAAGCGTTACATCACACAGGTGTTTTGTTCTAACGCCTCACAGGTGGTTCGTTATGACGTCACACAGGTGGTTCGTTCAGACGTCACACAGGTGTTTCTTTAGACGTCACACAGGTGTCTCATTTTGAAGTCACACAGGTGGTTCTTTAGACGTCACACAGGTGGTTCTTTAGACGTCACACTCACCTGGTTCATTGTAACGTCACAGATGGTTTATTCTGTCTTTCCCTCTCCTAAATCATCTCCCTTCGCCACATCCTCTCTTATTTTATACACTCTTAATCCCTCTATCTTCCTCTTTATCCTACTCACACCCTCCTCTTCCTCCACTTCCTTTCATTATCTTTATCCATCGTTTTTTTATCATTTCACTTCTGTTGTAATGTTCTCGTGTTATACCTTACACTGTTCTTCCTTGCGTTTCTACACCTCCTTTAAAGTTGTCGTCTTCTCCCCTTTCATTGTCTTCCCTTTAGACCCTTCCTTCTTTATTAGCTTTAGTTGTCCCTCGCGCTATTCTTCCCATCGTATTCCACTTCTCTCCCCTCCTTCTTTATGCTCGTCTCCTCTTATCCTTTTCTACATCTAATTACTTCCATGCAGCGTCTCTCTCTCTCTATGTTTGTTTTTCTTCTCTTACATGTTCGTCTTTAAGTCGTGATTGCTCTTGACTGTTTACTCGTTTCTTTCTTTCTTCTTTCTTTCTTTCCTTTTGCGTTGCTGTTTTCTGCTTTTCTATGTTCTCATCTTTGTGTTATTTCTTTTTTTTTGTAAATTCACGTTTTCATATTTATTGTGTTTCTTTTTGTATTCATATTCGCTTCAAAACTTGACCAGGTGACCTTTTCTCCTCCATACGTAATGTTCTCGAAGACCTGACTCTGACCTCTGGAGTAGCTTGAGCCATACAACGTGCTGGTGGTCACGTCTGTTGGTGCAACTAGATCTTACTTAATCTAGAATAACCTCAACGAACTCTACTCCTACACGTGATGGTACAAGAAGACCTGACCTTAGTGATCTCTTGGGTACAGGTGGAGGTATTTTTACATCTTTATCAGTCAGTAGGAATATTAATGGTAGGAACCTCTGAGAATGTGGATGGTGGTGGCCTCCTCGAAGCTGCCAGCCGTCCTTACCAGAATAATTGTTACCCAAACCTGATTTTCTAGGGCCAAGTGTACGATTTTTTTTTTATTTATATTATAATTTTTTGAGGTGGCGTGTCTAACATATATATATATTATTTTCATTATTGTATTTAGATAAGACTATCATTCTCCCCCATCTGTTGTTATAATTCTTTCGTTTTGGGCATTACATAATAATAACGGCGTAGTTAATGTTACGGGTTTGGGAGCATTATAGGGTGAACTACGCTAATGACAACCAACGGGAATTGGTCCGTGTCGTCGCTCACTATGTCAACACCGTAACGTTATTCTCTGTACAAATATTGAATGTTTACACGTATCTAATTGACTTAATACTGGAGGCATGTATTTATTTTGTAATATATGGCGTACTTTCCTCTCCCTCTCTCTCTATCTGTCTGTCTATCTGTCTGTCCGTCTGTTTGTCTGTCCGTCTGTTTGTCTGTCCGTCCATTCATCCATCCATCAATCTCTCTCTCTCTCTCTCTCTCTCTCTCTCTGTCTATTTTAGTGTTATTAGCTTTGTTGGCTGAAATGAGATCAGGTCACTGAGTATATACAAATTGGAAGTTAATTTGTTTGCAGATTATGTCACATATAGGATTTTAGAGAATTGGTCAGGTCGTGGGGTTTATGTGTATTTATATTGGCTGTACGTATTTGGTGTATGTTTTATATTGGTCAGGTCGTGGCTTATGTGTGTTTTATATTGTTAGGTCGTATTGTGTGTTTTATATTATTGTCGCTTATGTATGTTTTATATTGGTCAGGTCGTGGCTTATGTGTGTTTTATATTGGTCAGGTCGTGGCTTATGTATGTTTTATATTGGTCAGGTCGTGGCTTATGTGTGTTTTATATTGGTCAGGTCGTGGCTTATGTGTGTTTTATATTGGTCAGGTCGTGGCTTATGTATGTTTTATATTGGTCAGGTCGTGGCTTATGTGTGTTTTATATTCGCTAATACTCGTCACTCATATACCATTAAATGTATTCATTAAACTCGTGTCATATATCAAATATTCATCAGTGTTCATGGGTCGTGCGTATCATATATCGGTATTCATTAGCCTCTTATGTGCTCCTGCCATATATTTCTCAAACACTTGTGTCATATTTTTACTAAACTTCTTTGTTTATCATATTCCTATCATATATTCCTTAATAATTGTCGTGGTTCATATATTTCTATCAAATAACCCGTGGATTATATAATATACAGTATATGCGTATCATATATAAAAGTAATTGGTGCGTTTAATATAATATTCATCAGAACTCCTAACCCCATATATCCCTGCTCCCCTTACCTCCCCTCCTCACCTCTTCCCCACCTCCTCCTCCCCCCTAATTCCCCCTACCTCCTCCCCATCCCCACCTCCTCCCACTCCTTAGAAATTCGTCATAATGTGATAGGAAATCTTGAAGAAAACTCAAATTAAGTTTCGGGTGGCGGTTTTGTTAAGCTCGGTGGAAGTTTGGACGAGGCCCTTTGAGTCCGGGCTGTTTGTGGAGGCCAGAACTTATTATGTTTCCCCCTATTAAAATATTCTCCCCCTAATTAAACTGGGGGGAGAGGGGAGGGCCGCCGCATGCTCAATAAGGCTACGTCTTTGAACCTACAAGTTAGTAATATAGGCTAACCCAGTTATTGTTTAGTTTTAGGTTCTTTGATGAGTTGGGAGGCTGAGTTTTTGGTAGTTGTAATAATAATGTTGGTGCTGGTAGTAGTAGCGCTGGTAGTAATAGTAATAGTTATTGTTATTATTATTTATTTGATTATATTAGTTAAGGTTAGAGTTGACTTTAATTAATTAGACAATATCCGAGTGAGACAATTCCTTCAGTATAAAACTTGCTGGTCCAACTTCACGTGAGAGGAGCAAATGACAAGTAATGTGATGATGAGACCAGAGTGTGTTTGTGTGTGTGTGTGTCTCTGGCGTCCACCCCACTAAGCGCCGTGAACACCAGCCCAGATTAAGCACTCCCGTCAAGTATGAGAGTTGGGAAATAGTGCCACTCGAAAGCTCCATTTTTCATCTCGTGGGGGAAAGAATTTGATTAATGATGCCCCGTGCCCCCCCCCCCTCCTCCTCCTCCTCCTTCCACCCTCAGCACCCAATTTGCATTTTAGTGTAATTAAATACCCGAAAAAAAATGCCCCCTCATGAACAGGAATTATGCATGGTGGTGAGGTGGGGTGTTTGTGTGAAGGAGAGGAGCTGGCTGCTAAACTCTTAAGTCAGACGTTCGTTTGTGGTGCGGAGAGGGAGGGGGGCGGGGTGATTGTGAGAGCTGGATGATGAGCTCTTATGTATGATGTGATTGTGAGGAGTAGACAGTGTACTCTTAGAAGGTATTTATGCATGATAATAATGAGGGGGAGGTAGACAGTGAGCTCTCAGAAAACGTTCATAGAGGTGTGGTGGTGAAGGAGTGTTGTGTTTGTAAGAGATAAGGTATAGAATTTCCCTCTTGATTGTTAATTGATGTAGTTTATTAGTGTAAGGGATGTACACAGTTCTCATAAGACACTTAAGCAGGACTGAAGCGGTGGGTATGTCAAGGTTGAGGCCGTATTTCTCATAGAGGTTCAGGCTGGGAATGAACAGAAAAGTGGTGATATTTTTTCCTGCCTCCTCCTGGCGCTGGTAACTTGAAACAGCCACTGAGGGGTTCTCAAGAGGGCCAAGTCTATCCAAGAACTCAAGGTTACAAGAAAGCTGTAGCTCAGAGCACCATTATGGTCGAATTCAGGGCCATAAAGCTGGAGTCAATGGTCCTTAAAGCGTTTATGAAGTAGTCGAGTTTCCCCCCGGAGCAGCAAGGGGCCGGCCTGGCCTCGTAGACAGGCGATAATGGAATAATAGCGCCAACGACCACTTCCGTCTCAGATCATTCCCCGCCTCTCATTCCCACACTCCTTTCGACTGGACACTTGGAATGGACGCTGCCTCCTGGAATATCCCGGCCGGGAATTGGAACCGCGCTGGAATGGTGAGACTTATTGCCAGTAGAAGTGTCTGAAGGCTGGAGATTCTGGCGTAGCTCGCTGCTGTAAAATGCTGGAGGGAGGGCGAGTGAGAGGCGATGGGTGAGAGCAGTGAAGGAGTGAGAGGGAGTACAACCCCGTGTACGCTACCGGAGATGCCTGACGCAGGTGGTGGTGCTGTGCTCGTGTTGTGTAGATTGATGTAGGACACTGGAGGGAGAGCGAGTGAGAGTTGTTAGGGGGGTCGGGGTAGGGAGGGAGGGAGACAAGGAAGGAGGGAGACAAGGAGGGAGGGAGACTGCCTGATGGACGCTGCCAGAAACGCTCTGCTCTGGCTGGTGATGGCACTAGTGATGTTCTCTACTGCTTGTCTTCGGTGCGTTGGTGCCCTGTTACTAGAGGGAGTGAGAGTTGTGAAGGGGAGAGAGAGAGAGAGAGAGAGAGAGAGAGAGAGAGAGAGAGAGAGAGAGAGAGAGAGGAGGTTAGTGGTGAGGGTTGTGATACTGGTAGTGGTGGTCGTGGTACGGGTACTGGTGGTACTGGTAGTAGTGATGGTGGTTCCGGTAGTAGTGATGGTGGTACCGGTAGTAGTGATGGTGGTACCGGTAGTAGTGATGGTGGTACCTTTATACTTTGAGATTTAAGTGTAAGGTATTGGGCGGGAGAGCAGCTGAGAGTTGTGAAGGACCGAGGGAGAGGAGTGTCCTGGTGTTGACGCCTCGGGGGATACTCTTGCCTCTCCTGCAGGTGTAGTGACGTCACCGTATTCCTCTTGTTTAGTGTGTCGTGATAAATATAGTAGGTGTGTGTGTGTGTGTGTGTGTGTGTGTGTGTGTGTGTGTGTGTGTGTCTCGGATGGTGAGGTGACATCTTAATGCTTGTGTCGAATGGTGAGGAGACGTTTTAATTGCTTGTGTCGGATGGTGAGGAGACATGTTAATGCTTGTGTCGGATGGTGAGGAGACATCTTGGTGTTGGCCGTGGTGTGGTGGTCACGTGATATTGATTTGCTAGGCCAGGCTGACTAATGGCTCCTGCCTCGTTTGGGGTGAAGGTATTAGCGGCTCCCAGGCTGGAAAAAATAACACTTACATTGTCTTCACCTTAAGTTTATTCTCTGCTCACAGGTTTATCGTGACATCTTCTTTTTGTTCTTTTTTTTTTCTTCTTGTTCTTCTAGTTACGTCACACCTCAGCCATAATTTCCCTCCCCCACAGCTTCTTGCTCCTGTAAATCTTATCACAATATAAATGTTTTAGTTTTGCCTTTGTCGTGTATTTACTCAATGGTTTTATGCCTCGGTAAATTTTCTTGCGATTTATTTCGGTTATTCTTATTCTCATTTTCTTTCTCCTCTGTTTGCTTTTTCCTCTCATTCTCCTTTTTTTTTTTTTTACTCGAAAGTTTATTATGTTGTGAATTGTCGTTATATATGATGGCTGGACACAAACAAGTGGTATGGCAGGTGTTGTTATATCCAGATTGTGTATTGAAGTCTCTCTCTCTCTCTCTCTCTCTCTCTCTCACAAGACAGATAGGTTGGTGGTGCAGTAACCTGGTGCAGGACCATTAAGTGCCATAACACTGTGTTAGGCTAGCTGTTATTACCCTCACCTACACTCCACCACTACCTCACACACACACACACACACACACCCTAATACTCCACCAATGGTCACACACCTCCACACACACACACACACACACACACACACACACACACACACACACACACACCCTAATACTCCACCAATGGTCATTTACCTAGCCCCCCCCCTCCGGCCCTTCGTTGTAGCTGTTATCAGTCAGGGGTCGATGGTGGCGCTATTTTACCGGTTAGTTAGGTTACTCCAGCCACCACGCCGCCTCCATCCGAAGACAATAGCCTCCAGTGTTGATCTCCTAATGCCTGATGCTGCTGCTTCCTCCCTTCACCTCCAGCACCTCCCCTTCTTTTTCCCCTCACCCTAGCCCTCCCCTCACCTCCAGCCCCTCCCCCCTTCTCCCCCCCTCCAGCCCCCTTTCTCCCCCTCACCTCCAGCCCTCCTCTCCTCCCCTCACCCAGCCCTCCCCTCACCTCCACCTCTCCCCTCCCACCTCCAGCCCCTCCCCCTCCAGCCCCCTCACCTCCAGCCCTCCCCACCTCCAGCCCCTCCTCCCCTCCCTCCCTCACCTCCAGCCCCCTCCCTCACCCCAGCCCCTCCCCACCTCCAGCCCTCCCCCACCTCAGCCCTCCCACCTCCAGCCCTCCCCTCACCTCCAGCCCCTCCTCTCCCCTACGCCCCACTCCTGTCCTCTCTGTTTACATCCCTGCCGGCTATCACCGTCCCTGGCCATCATCCCCCCGCCTCCTCCTCGTCCTTCATCCTTTCCTCTTGTTTGCCTCCCCTCCTATTCCCTTTCCACATCCTCCTGTTATTTTCCTTCTCTCCCTTCTCCTTACTAGTAGGAGGGCTTGGCGTAACCTCTGGATTGAATTAGAATATCTGGGTTGTTTTTACGCTCTCTCTCTCTCTCTCCATTTATGTCGCTTTCTCTATAAATCTATCCGAAATTCTCTGTCAGATAATATTTACACACATATCTTTCCATCTCCCCTCCGCTTTCCCCCCTCCTCTCTCTCTCTGTCTCTCCTGCCCTCCAATTCCCCCCTCTCTCCCTCCTTCTTTTACCTCCTCCCTTTCCCCCTTCCCCTCCTCCCATATCCCCCTCTCTCGCCTCCCCTCTCCCTTACACTCTGCCATCATTGTGAAATTGGTTCAGGAGCAAGTTTACCGGGGGGTCCAGGCCACACTCCCTCCCACACACTGAACACCCATAGTTATATTGGCGGTCCTCTCTGGCTCTCCCCCTCCTCCACCACCAGGCGTTTGTTCTTTCCTACCACCATTACTACCACCACTACTCTTACTGTCACTACCACAACTATTTAACTGTCATGTGTTCTTGTTATCACCACCTTCACTACTACTATCAGGTGTTGTTACTGTCCTGGCATTGGAACTACTACTGCCACCTACACCACTACCTCCACCACCACCACTGCCAGGTGTTTTTACTGTCCCACGAGACATGAACGACCATTTACACTTACAGGACGCACTTAGGTCTCTTGCCCACGAAGGACTTTTCCACGGGCAAATACTTAAAAATACAGGACTTTTACTCGGAGAAATAATTAAAAATATAGGACTCTTACACGAGGACTTTTGGCCATGAAGGATCTTGACTCGTGAAGGACATTTAATGGACTCATATATCACGTGGGAGGACAAGCGGAAAGCCATTTTAACACGAAAATCCCTTTACACATGAGTTAACTTGCACACGTGGTGGGAATCTAATAGCCAAAATCACCCCCCGACTGGATATTTCCCACCAGCCAGGAACTAAAGTAAGCAGATAAACACGTTGGCGCATTCATCAACTAACGTCAGAATTTACCCAGCATATTATCAATGTTTACGGATGAATTGGCGCGGCTGTATTTGTTGGTGAGAGTTGGCCCAGTTAGTTTTGGTAGAGGGAGATTAGGTTGTGGGGGTAGGTAGCCTTAGGTAAAGCTTTAGTTGAAGTAGGTTACGGAGGGAGAGAGTAAGGGAGGGAGAGAGAAAGGGAGGGAGAGAGTAAGGGAGGGAGAGAGAAAGGGAGGGAGAGAGTAAGGGAGGGAGAGAGTAAGATGAAGGGGATTAGAGGCGTTACACATGTCACTCAACACCGGTGGATGTTAAAAATGTTACCAGGTGAAGTAAGGTTTGGTTGATTCTTGATGTTATCTTTATAAGTGACTTCCAATCTCCCTCCCTCCATCCTTCCACTAAGACTACATTACCTCTCTCTCTACATTTGATATTAAATAAACTAATAATTGAAGATCTCATCAGAATGAATAAGAAATAAGGCCGCTGTCCTAAAAAAACAAAAAAAAACTTCTCTGTTTGTTTGTCTGATTAGTCACACCGGTTATCTTCTCGTGAGTATGCCGTTGGTAGCTCGGCCGGCTGGGTGGGAGGGAGAGGGAGCCTGTTGACCAAGACACACCTAGACAGTGGCAGTCAACCCGTGGAGGACCCTAATACTGCCACCCTACACTTCTGGTGAGTTTCGGTCTATAGCTCTCAAGCGTATGGTCACCGCCTCACTGTACGACTCCCAGCTTGACGGTTCTTCGCTCATAGCTCTTTAAAATTGACCACCCTTAGTTGCGATCCTTAGCTTCAGGTCACGCTGGCTTACGACCCTTAGTTGCGACCCTTAGCTTCAAGAACTTCTAGCTCCACACTGCCCAAATTTAGGATCCTCGGTTCCTTGACCCCGTAACTCCCGACTCTCAGCTCCATGTCCCCCAAACTCACGACCTTTAGCTTAAGGACCCCTCAACTCACGACCATCAGCTTCACGATCCTCTAACTCACTACTCTTAATTCAACGACCTTCTAGTCCCACCCCACCTTGGTGTACGACCCTCAGCTCCACGATTCCGTAACTCACAACCCTTTGCTTCTCGACCCTCTGTAGCTTACGACCCTCATCCGAGACTATCGAAACCCCGCCCCGGAGGCCGTAAGTTCACCATCAGGGCAGCTAATTCCCTCCCGCCGAAGAAACGAGATTTTATTGTGTTTTTTGTGTGGGTTGTGTCGTGGGGTCTCCTCCATGGGGCCGCAGTCACGAGTTACGAGATTCGCTTTGGGGGCCCCGTACACTCAGTGTTTCGTAAGGCAAGCAAATAAAGAAGAATTTTCATCGGTTTGTGTCAATGCAGATGGGTTTTCATTAGCTTGTAAATCACAACGTGTAAATATCGACAGATTTTCATGGTTCGTAAATCAAAGATCCAGATTTAGGAAAGAAACACACACAGCAGACGATAAGAAAGAGAGAGAGAGAGAGAGAGAGAGAGAGAGAGAGAGAGAGAGAGAGAGAGAGAGGTCGGTAAGAAATAAATAGGAGATTAACACGAGACAAGAAGTAGTGATAAAAAGAAGAATAAATACAGAATGAAAGAAACAAGATATAATGATAGGGTATAGTATAACACGAGACGAGGAAAGAAATAGAATTGACAGAGTCGTAAAGGCGAGCGTTTTTAGGTAAGGTCGGTCATGTTGAACGCTGACACGCTGACGCTGCGGTCCTGGCGGTAGATAATTTTGGGGGAGGGTGAGGCCCACGTCCCTCCACCCACCTCCAGTTTTAGGATTCAGCTATACGAACTGTTGATGTTATTGTGTTGGTTTATCACTACCCAGCGTTACTGATTTGACTGATGATTTTCTTCAGATAAGGGCAGGTATGCATTGTATACCTGCATTTTTATGTGTGTGTTTATAAAGAGGATATTTTTATAGTGTGTTGGGAGATGTTCAAAAAATTACTCAAATTTTTGTACATAAAGAGTCGATTCAGAGGTTCTAATTTAGATGCCAATTGATTGAATTGTAGTCCCCCCCCCCCACACACACGAGAAATATCTCCTTTGCACACACACACACACACACACACACACTGTCTTATAAATCAGTGTCTTACCAACCCCAGCTATGACTCCTTAAGTGCATATAAATACTTCCGTATTAGATTATCTTGTCAGCGTTTGTTTCCCCGCGAGAGTGCAAAATTGTTGACTCCTCACTAATTACGAGCTAATCCAGAAGCGCTTTGCAACTTTGCTGGACGGAAGGAAAGACTGGTATTTGTGCAGGAGGAAAGTTCACGTCGCAGCCAACATTTCACAGTTATCTGATTTCCTTTTATGTTGACTCACAAGTTAGGTTAAAAAAAATAAAAGTCTTTTAAAACTGGCGCGAGGCGGAAAAACCAACAGGCACTTAAAAGAAAAAAGATAAGGCGTGAAACCTAGCACACGGCTGATGTCTTGACGCGGTTGTGGCAGCTCATCCATCACTTGAAATTGGGGCTTCAAAAGGATGGCTTCCCCTGGTGGTGCCATAGTGTGGTGTCTTATGTCTCAGGAATCAAAGCGACGTTAAACGAGTCCCTCACTTTTAATGTGCATTTAATATCCAAAGTTGAATTTTGAGATAGAAACTTTCCCAGTAGAATACCTGTACCTGTTACCAGTGCCATTTCAGTGGATGAACTGAATAAGTTGTTGTTGTGTGGTCGTAGTGGTGGACATAGACTCAGCAAATCATTTTGTAATTGAATTAGAAAATGAATCGCTGGAGTCTACTCTCTGTTTGGTGGGTCGTGATTCCCAGGTACTTAGAAAACATTGAAATTAAATACGAAAATTGAAACACTGTAGTCTACCCTCGCGGCGGTAGGTAGTGCTTGCCAGGGATTTACGAAGACCCATATTTAAGGGCTGAGAAGGATTTACAGAACCACTTAGCTAAGGGCAGAGGAGGATTTAGAAAACCCACTTAGCTGGAAGGCTGAGAGATATAGTCGCATTCTTAAAGTCTTACAACACGACGACGCTGCTGCTGCTGTCTAAGACAAGCCTCACCACAACAGCCAGCCAGCCAACCAGTGTTTTGAATGCATACGGTAGTGCTTGAGGTTATTTTCATAAATATTGGACAAAGAAATACATTTACTAGCCCTTGTAACTTGGGAAAGAATTGTTGTTGATAAAGGAAATGGTTAGTTTGGGTGAATATTTTGTATCTGTGATTTTAGAATATGAGAACGAAGTGAAGGTGTTAGGCGAGGGGGGATGTGGGTCAGGGAGTATGGGAGCTAGTGGGTGAGGGAGTATGGGAGCTAGTGGGTGAGGGAGTATGGGAGCTAGTGAGTGAGGGAGTATAGGGGATATTGGGTCAGGGAGTATGGGAGATAGTTGATCAGGGAGTAAGCGTGAATACGAGATAGAGAAGATATGATAAAGGATATAAGAATGAGATAGAGAATAATAAGAGTGAGAATAGGTTAGGTAAGGTAAGGAAAGTTAAAGTATGATAAGGTTAGGTTAGGTTAGGTATTACACCACATACAATCAACATGGAGATAGTTTGCCGTTGTTATGCTTTCGTTCCCCCTCCAGGAGTCCTTGCTCGCTCTCTTGTGTAACCTCCATTTGTCTGTGAGGGTGTTTCTCCATGGCGGACCTGAGACCAGTTATAATCTGCCACCTACAACGAGGGGGAGATCCCACCTTGCTACAGGGGAATTGTTCTCAAGGGGGAGGTGAGATATCCTACCTGTGTAATGGAAGGAAGAGGAAGGGAGGGGGCGTGAAAGTGGGAGGGAGAGAGAAAGATAGATGCACACAGGTGGATTGAGTGATGGAAGATGGAAGAGAGTGGGGCAAGGAAAGAAATTGAAGGAGATAGTGGTATATGCAAACAGGAACGTGAATTGGTAGATGGGTGGATGATGGAAGGGGAGAGAAAGAGGTGGATGATGGAAGGGAGAGAGGGACTCAAACAGGTGGGTGATTGTATAGATGGATGGATTGACACTGGAACGGAGAGAGTGTGGGAGAAAAGGAGGGAAGAAGGGAGAGATAGATTGATTATAGGAAAGACAAATACACACTAATAAATGTAAGCAAACAAACGGAGGGATAATGACACGAGGAGAAAGGGGGAATGAGGAGTGAGAGAGACAGACAACAAATGTATGCAAACAGTAGACAGGCAGATAGATGAATGAATGGCGTAATAAACAGACAGAAAGATGAAACTCTTTATTGTTCTCAAACGTACATTAGGAATATTGTTGTCAAGCATAGACTTAATAACGCTAAGTGCCTCACGAGACGACTAAATCCCCCACACACGAGGCTCTCACCGTGTCCTGTGAGCTGATATAAAGAAAAGGAAATGCCGTGGAGTGACCTTACGAAAAAGAGAGAGAGGGAGGGAAAGGAGAATTGGTGGGCGTAATTAAAAAAAAAAGCATGATGTGGTGTGACCTAACAACACACCACAGCTCACAGGGGGTTGTTTGGTATTAGTGTTCTTGTTTGTTTTTTGTTGTTATTGTTGTTGTTGTTTCGTCATCTTACCACACAGATACAAAGATTTGGTCCCATGCCACGTCACAGCACGGTGGAATTTGGTAGTGTGGTATTAGGTGACAAGAGAACAAGGTATGAACTTGTTGTGAGGTGACGACACGCCAGAACTTCATGCGTGCTGTTGAACTTTAACGTAGAGAGAAAATTAAAGAGTGGTGTCGGCTTAACCCCCATGTTTGAAGTGTCGCGGAGAGTAGAAAAGAAAAAAAGTTTAGAGGTGGGGGGGGAAAAAGTTTGGTACTTTCCTAATCAGCACCAGCAACTATTTTAAGTGTTAGTGCAGCTAGTTTACTTAACCATGTAAGATAAGTGTATAAGTGGTCTGTCTGTGTCTGTCTGTCTGTGTCTGTCTGTGTTTTGTTTATTTTTCCGTCTGTCTCGTCAAATATATCTCACTTCTCGTTATAGTGACTGACATAGTGTCCTCTCTCTCTCTCCTAACATCAGCCCCTCTTCTCTTCCCCCACCTCCTGTCACCCTCTCCTTGTCATGCCATTTCCCTCTCTGTGCACCCCTTGTCATGCCACTTCCCTCTCCGTCCACCCCTTGTCATGCCACTTCCCTCTCCGTCCACCCCTTGTCATGCCACTTCCCTCTCCGTCCACCCCTTGTCATGCCACTTCCCTCTCCGTCCACCCCTTGTCATGTCACTTCCCTCTCTATCCTCAGTCCTCACCTTCCTCCTCCACTTACCTCACTCGTACACTAGAAAAACGCCTCCCGGGTGTGTTGGTGAGAGGGTATCACTGTGTGTACTGTAGTCAAGTGGCGTACGTGTTACCGAGCTTCCGAACGTTAACTTTTTGCTGCTTTTTGTTTTCAGGGGGTAAAAACAGTGTTGTTATATATTTTAAAGGGAATTATTCGTAGAAGCGGTGTGTGTGTGTGTGTGTGCGTGTGTGCGTGCGTGCGCGTGCGTGCGTGTGCCCCTTGGAGTTATGACAGGGCAGACGAAACTAAACTATTACCTACAAACATCATTACTAGCCGACGTTTCTGGCATTATTAAAACCATAAAATAAAGCTTTAAAAAAAACACACAAATTAATTAAAAAAAAACATGGGTAAAATGCAAAGGATTTTTCTCTTGAATTGTGAGTTAGTATTGTTATAATATTATGTACTGTAACAACGCTTGAAACCTATAATGCACTAAACTGAATTGTAAAAATCCAGTACTGTGTAAAAGTTGTATCAGTGAAGAATTTTAAATATGTGGTGTGTTGTTGTAGGATGTGGTAGTGTTACAATGAAAATTTATATCCAATAGAAATGATCTCACTTTAATTTTTTTATGATTTTATGAAAAATTTACGTTTTTTTTTCTTACTCACATTTAAGATATTTGATAATGTAAATGTGTTCCTAAAATGTGTTGAGGATGATGACAGTAGCTAGTGTAATGTGGACGAGTAAAGATATAATATAACATATTGTTGTTATCGTGTACAGTATGAATACCTTCCCCCACTCCCCAACACACACAGAGAAACGAGAGAGAGAGAGAGAGGGAGGGGGGGGGTGGGGGAGGTGGGGTGTGTGTGTGAGTTTACAAAATAAAATGTGACAAATATTAGCTATACCGGTACACTGTAGTTTGCCAGAGGGAATAAACACTTACATTATGTATCTACCAACAATACAAACAGGACACTGCACATAAAGAATTCATCGCTGACTCACCAAAAAAAAAAATGGTCTAAGCCCTTCAGTTGACCTCGCTGACTCCACACTGAGCTGTACCACCTAAACTATCCCATCACTGTCCGCTACTGTTTTATGGATAACAGTTGGCTTATTTATGGGTTTTTTTTTGGATAAAGTTGATTGACCACTGCTGATTGGCCAGTGTGTTGAATATTTAGATGAACAGGATAATTATTGTAAGGGAGATAGATACTGGGAGGAACTTTGAACAGTTTTAGTGAAGTTTAATCATATTGAGGGAGAACTTTGAACATTTTGATGAACAAGATTACCGCCATGGGGAAAGTCAGATAGTGGGAAGAACATAGAACATTCTGATGAACAAATTGACCAACTGCTACCATAACGCTGATCAAGAGACCGTGCAGGGAACAGGTCTTTCTCACACAGTTGGACCATAACAGGTAGGAGCGAGACAGCCCCCCCGTTCTTTTGTGTTAGTGGAAGATTTAAGTGGGAGGGGAGGTGGAGGGCAAAACTTTGACCAACTGAGGTGATCACTAACTCTGATTCCCTGACCTCCCGCCGGCTAGGAGACTCACTCCTTTCCCAACTTCAAACTTTTCCTCTGATTTATGTGAGAACGTATACTAACGGGATTTACACACAGATTGCGACCCCAAGATAGATTCTCAGAACGTTATAAACTTTTTTTTTCCCCTTAAGAATTAATCACATTCT
The DNA here is from genome assembly GCF_018991925.1 of Homarus americanus. Classification (NCBI taxonomy): domain Eukaryota; kingdom Metazoa; phylum Arthropoda; class Malacostraca; order Decapoda; family Nephropidae; genus Homarus; species Homarus americanus. The sequence goes on from NW_024735038.1 coordinate 1,432,985, forward strand.
ACGACCCAAAAAAAAATTGATTCTCAGACGATAGTAATTTTTTTTTATCTCTTGAGGATGTGAAAACGTATATGACTTAATTATTTATATGCTACGTCAAAAATATTGTTAGTACGACATATTTTTTCAACAATAAATTAATTAGTGAGAATATATCTTGACAGAACGACTCGCTTGAGCTACACGATAAGATTTAATTCTCAAAGAACCGCTCATTATGTTTGCATCCTACTTGCAGAGGCTCCTACCCCCCACCCACCCCCCCTAAAAAAAAGTTACTGGAGTCCAAACGTAAGCTACGGCACACACACACACACACACACACACACACACACACACACAAAGATTCTAAAAGGTTCTCACGTTAAATTTACCGAGCTGAGCTGAGAACCGGAGATGCATTAAAGCGGCTCATTTAAACACGGGCTGAAAAGTTGGCGTCGAAATTACACAGAGACTTTACTGTTACTTTATTTAGGTATCTTCACAGGTAGGAGAGAAGTTAACGTAGTGTACTTGTTGTCATGAATTAGAACACCGGGTCGAGTTGATGAAGGTTTTACAGGAGGGGTTTAATTTTTTTAAAGGGGTTTTTACTCTCACGGTGAATCTTAAGGTTGAATGATGGGTTTTGCATTTCCCTAAAGGAGTTTTTACTACAGAACTGCCTTGTCCTCAGACGCCATATCACTTTTAGAGAAGCTAGCGTGAAAGTATAAGACACAAAGGTACAACAATTACCCATCCCTCTTCTTTCTGGCTACCATCCCCTCAGCCATCATCTAGCCACCACTCCCTCATCCATTATCTGCCCACCACCCCCTCATCCACCATCTGGTCACCATTCCTTCATCCACCATCTAGCCACCATCCCCTCATTCACCATCTGGCCACCACTCCCTCATCCATCATCTGACCACCATCCCTTCATCCACCATACCCTCACCCACCATCTGGCCATCACCACCACTCCTACCACCATCATCTGGCCACCACAACTACCATCAGCAAGTCAACTCTCCCCCCCCCTCACCACCACCACAACCACCACCACCACATCCTGTCCAAAACAACTACTACATAAAAAAAAATATTTCCCAGAAAGGGAAAAAAACAGAGGGAAAAAAACACCCAGAGGCTCGTACTGACCTAAACTCCAGCATATTGTTCCGTGTTTTAATAATTCTAATCCCGGGTCAACTATTTACCGGCCAGTGTAAAATATTCCGATGTGGGAGAAAAAAAATAACATGAACTTTGTTAATTTATGTCAGCGCCGAGTGAATTATAATAATGTGGTCTTAAGTCATCTCGTAGTGCGTCTGTCTCTCTGTCTGTTTGTCTCAGAGTTGAAATATACAATGTTGTAGCTTCATTAAATTAGCAAATAACAACCGTAAGAGGAATAATCTGATACCGCCACATATTGTAGTGAGAATGGTGTTGATGGTGGTAGTAATGGCGGTAGGGGTAGTGGCGGTAATGATGGTGGTGATGGTAGTGACGGTAATGGTGATGGTGTTAGAATTGTGTGAGTGGGTGGATGGATGGATGGGTGAGTGAGGCAGAGTTGGATGACAGAAACACCCACTGGGAGGGAGGAGAACAACTTGTGTACCACTGAGTAAATATTGACTGTGTGTCGGAGGGGGAAGGAGAGGGAGGGTGTAGGACTGCATCACCCGCGGCTGTCAATCATAATCTGCCTGCCACCACTTGCCTGTATTGGTGTATTGTTCTGGTCGATGCCCTCAACTGCTGCCACCATACACACGGGTATAGTCTGTTGACTGGTTTTTGTATGTTGGGATGTGTGTATATATATAGCGTGGCCAGATATGTAAAAAGGATAGGAAGGCTTCGGGCGATATTGGTCGTGGGTGACCGGCTGAACCACAAACATGCACGCTTGTGTGTATTGATGCATTGTTCTGCTCAACGTCCTGAACCGCTAACACACACGAGTGGCTTTGTACCGTGTTTGTCTTTTATTCTCGTGTTTTGGGAGAAAAAAATATCAGGCCGTATTACTAAGGTACGAGTCGAGGGTTTGTGTTTTGTTTTTGTTCCTGTAAACTTGTCTTTCTCTACAGCTATGCGTCGGGGCACACTTTCGATGAAACGTCACACAACACCATAGTCAAGTCTCAGTGTCAGGGATTGAGATGACAAGTGATGGTTAGAGGTCAAGGTAACAGCTGAAGGTCAGGGGTCAAATTTCAGAGTGGATCGATTAGGTGAATCATTGACACACATATCAGATGGTGGTATGGTTAGTTTTCTGTGCTCATTCAGAAAGCTTAATTGGAATACCTTTTTTTATGTTTTCCGTATTTTAATTTTTGTACAGAATATATATATATATATATATATATATATATATATATATATATATATATATATATATATATATATATATATATATATATATATATATATATATATATATATATATTATGTGTATGTGTGCACATATCATTTTTTCTACCCCACTTCCCACTCCTCCCTTGCCCTTCATCCCCTCTCCCCAAACATATTTTTCTACCGCCGCAAATTGCAAAAGTTACAGCAGGATCGGTGTTGACATGAGGCAGAGATCAGTGTTGAGGTGTAATAGAGGAGTAAAATTAATAGGTAAAGGAAGATGATGGGAAGTGTTTGTTGATGATAATATGAGTTAGTAATAAGTAGTCGAAAGTTCTGTGCACATATACACTGTTTTGCTGTGTCCTCTCTCACGTCATACAGCCAGTCTTGACTATGATGTAGTCTACAACTTGTGTATTGTGAATCAAGAGCGCACACACACACACACACACGCGCACACACACGCACACACACACACACACACACACACACACACACACACAGTACACAACTTGGGTATGCTGAGTCAGGGGGGCTAGGCAGTCACTCTTGATGGGCCACCGAGACATTACTCCAACTAACAGCGTACAGACACAACTTATGGCGGTGACGTGACGGCCTCTTTGTTAGTTGTGTTTGTTATTGTTGTTGTTCTCAAGTTTTTGGTAAAAGTCGACAGAATTTTTTTGCGGTATGTGAGATAAATATTGAAATTTGTATATATTTAGTGTTTTTTTGTGAGGGTATATACTGTATGTGTGTGTTTGTTTTGTCTTAATATCTGCCAAGGTTCACTATGGTCAAGGTTCACCAAGGCACGATTAATGTGGTGGGGGTGGGGAAGATAATCTGGCCCACCTGTGGTTTAGGCAACTTAGTTTAGCAATATCGTAACAGGCCAGAGCTCGTTAAAAGTTTGATAATGTTGAAGCTAAATTTCCCAACACTCGACTCCCTAGGGTCATTTGGGGTGATATGAGGAACAAGTTCAGTAATTATTATGCTCTACTTAGGCTGTACCGAACAGATCCACCTATGTGTTTTATGTACTCGTGTTCTCTGTGTATATGTATTGTGATTTAAAACGTAGAGAAAAAGCGAACATAATTGTTTGTTTCGTATGGAATTTGTATTGCGTATTGACATAGATTCATGCAACTTACTCTCTAAAGCAAAGATCAGCTGATAAACCTCAAACTCAAGATTCAGTATGGGGGAAAATATTCAGGCAACACATGACTAAGATTATCAACCTTAAATGAAAAAAAATAAAGAAGAAATATGAAAATAAAGTACGTGATGGGAAAATTGAATTCCGTCGTACATGTATGTAGAACCAGTTCATGAATTATTAATGTGGGCTTTTTACTCGACGAAGACAATAATGTTGGGGAGGCGGCTGATTGATTCACCATGTGGAGGACAACCAGCATACAGAAGAGGTGATTTGTGGAGGGCCGAAGATACGCCTGACGCACTCACCACTTGCTCAAGTTCGTTCACACTGACTCACTCACTCACTCTTTCTTTCATAATAGGAGGAGGTTGGTGGACGGGGTTCTCTTCTCCCTCACCCTCGCTCTCTGGTGACAGGCTCAAGGGGTGGGGAGATTGGCGGAAAGATTACATAGCCAGTCCAGGCATCGAGGGCCAAGGAGGGTCACACACACACATGGGACTCACAGTACTGGTCCTGCATGGCTTGATGTAGGATCGGTGCCACAGAGCTTGATGTGGGAACGGTGCCACAGAGCTTGATGTGGGAACGGTGCCACAGAGCTTGATGTGGGAACGGTGCCACAGAGCTTGATGTGGGAACTGTGCCACAGAGCTTGATGTGGGAACGGTGCCACAGAGCTTGATGTGGGAACGGTGCCACAGAGCTTGATGTGGGAACGGTGCCACAGAGCTTGATGTGGGAACGGTGCCACAGAGCTTGATGTGGGAACGGTGCCACAGAGCTTGATGTGGGAATCGTCTAACAGGGTTTGGCGTAGGAATAGTTTCGCAGGGCTTGACGGGGTAATGGTGCTAAAGCCTCCAAGAGAAAACTAAGAGCCATCAGTGTGCTCCCCGACCTAGGCTAAAATCAATAGGGGTCACAACTGTGTATAAAGTATTCACGCTTGAAGTTTGGTTTTTGTACAACTTTTAGAACGTCAGTTGCTACTCGGGGGGGGGGGTCATTTGTTTACAGACGGGCGGCAAGGCGGACTACCAGATAGCAACACCCTGCATATATTTTCTTATGCTTGTCCGTCAACTTAAACACACTTTTTAATCACCGAAATCGTCTCTGTAATAATGAATTTGAAGACAGGAATTTTCATATCGCTGGACAGTGACTTTCAGCTCAGGCGGCGTTAATACAAGTGTTTGGTGAAGTTGGTGTGAGTCCACAGTCCCCGGGTATCAAGGTTAGGTGTGACCCCCTTGAGCGCCGTGTTGTTGTTCTTCGCCAAAAGGAAGTCAAACAAGAGGTCCAGGCCGGGGCTTCCTGCTGCCTCGGAGAATGTTAAGATTTTCATCCCAAGGAGTTTTACTCTTACAGTATACGAGACCTTTTTTAGTCCCTCGTATTGGTTGAAAATAATGTTACTCGCAGTTTTGAAATTAACCTGTTTTAACAAGATCCAAATCCTTCGTTTACCTCAATTAGACGCGTTTGTAAAAAATGCCTTTATAACCTAACCTAACTTTTTTAAATAGAGAGTAATTAGCGTCACAATAGAGAGTAATTAGCGTCACAATAGTGTGTGTGTGTGTGTGTGTGTGTGTGTGTGTGTGTGTGTGTGTGTGTGTGTGTGTGTGTGTGTGTGTGTGTGTGTGTGTGTGTGTGTGTGTGTGTGTGTGTGTGTGTGTGTGTGTCCCGCCACTTTCTTCCCTTCTCTTCATTCTCTTCCAATTCTTTCTTTCTTGCTTTCTTCTGTATATCCCCCTTTCTTCTTCCTATCTCCTCTTCATCCACCTTATATCATCATCCCCTCCTCCTCTCATTTGTCTTCCTTGCTCTTCTTCCTTCATAGTTCTTTCTAATTCACCACTCTTACTTTCCCCTCCTCCATCTCTTTCATTTATCCATCTTGCTTTAATCATCATCCTCTCTTCACACTCTCTTCAGCCTCCTCACACTATCTTCAGCCTCCTCACACTCTCCTCCTCAGCCTCCTCACACTCTCCTCCTCAGCCTCCTCACACTCTCCTCTCAGCCTCCTCACACTGTCTTTCTCTTCATCCTCTGCTCACGTTCTCCTCTTTCCTCCTCTCCTAGTTCTCCTCACACTCTTGTCTCCTCAGCCTCTTCTCAGACTCCTCACACCTTCCTCTCCTCAGTCACTTCACACACAACCCCCTTTTCCTCACACACTCCTCTCTTCATCCTCCTCACACTCTCCTCAGCCTCCTCACACTTTCCTCTCCTTAGTTTCCTCACACTCCCCTGACTTAATCATCCTCCTCTGCTTTGCCTCCTCCTTTCCCTTTACAACTTAATAGCTTTAATTACTTCTCCACCTACCGTGTTTCCCCACTTTGTAGATGCTGTTGTTCCACTCTTTCTTCTTAACCCGTTCATTACTGTCCCCCCCACCCATTATTTTCGTCTCGTGCCTGTGATTCACTGTTGTCTCGGTGCCTTTAACCTCCACACCATTGGCCACGACGCCTTTGTCCTCGATACCATGGCCTCGACACATATTTCCTCTCTACACCTCTGTATTTAGCACCTTATTTTTCGACACCTTTGTAATCGCTCTCGGTAACTCTGAACGGTTGTCCTCAAAACGCCAACCTTTATTTTCCTCCTCCTCCTCCTCCCCAGAGAAAGAGAGGGGCCGCCGCCGTAAGGTTTCCGCCGTAGCCTCCTCCAAACAGCGGAGAGAGGACAATGGCTGCAAGGAAGAACACGGAAAACCTCTCCCTGCACCAAGCCACCGCCAGCCCGCCCTGTCAAATTGACCAGTTGCTGGGTGGGAGTGGGTGGGGGAAGCTGTCTTTCATACACCCTGGGAGACGTTCATGGTCTAGTGAGAGAGAGAGAGAGGGTGGGTGGGGGAGCGTGAGAGAGAGAGAGAGAGAGTGAGATAGAGAGAGAGTGGGGGGGCGTAAGAATAGAGAGAGAGAGAGAGAGAGAGAGAGAGAGAGAGAGAGAGAGAGACCCACTCACCTATTACACAAGAACAAGACATACAGTGCTGAGAGACAGTACACCAAGAGAGACAGATAACCGGAATATCGCACTTGTACGGTACAGGTCAGAGTCTCTCCCCTTGATGAAACTGAGAGATAAATGGCTCGCTGAAAGCCAAGAGACATACCCAAGAGACAGTGGTTAATGTGTTGTTGGTGGGGGAGAATTCTGCCCTCTGGAGAGAGAATGTTTACGTGAAATATTCAAAATAAAGTTTAAGCTTTTACTAATATACTTATAGTTGCAGTTTGTGTATTTGGAAGAAATTAATGGCTTAAAATTTGAACTAAACTCTGATAAAAGATAAAATATTTGGGATAAACCTAGAGATATTAAGAGCTATATTTAGAATAAACTTTGATATAAGAAGGTTCGTATTTTGCATAAAGTCAAGAGATATTGAAGGTTATATTAAAAGAAAGATAATTATATTAAGGGTGGGTTAGAGTAAATTCAAAGGTGAAAAGGATTTTTAAAATTATAATACATTTTAAGGTGATACGGTTATTATTTAGAATAAACTTCAATATATTAAAGGTTGCACTTAAACCTGACTTCAAGATATAACGACTTATATTTGTAATATTTTTAGTTAAGAATATGCTAAAGGAATAAACCCAAACATAAAACACCTTCCTTAGAATAAACTTAAATAAAACACACACATAGAATATACTAAAATGAAATGAGTTATATGTATATTGGACATCAAAATGGGTGCTTGCCATTGCAGAACGATAAAGCCTCAGCGCAATATCGGCGTCATTTAAAGTGTCATCTTAGCATCGATGTTTTAATTGAATAAGTCAGTTAGTCTCACATATCCAGTAAGAGGAAAAATATCATAGGGGTTTTTAAGACTTTTATTCGCGTCGTTGCTGAAGTGAGTCGGTTATTTCCTCTCTCACATATCCGGCCAAAGAGATAAAAATAACTTGGGAATCTTTGAGTATCTTATACGATTCGTTGCTTAAGTGAGTCAGCTAGATGTGCTCTTTCATATACTCGGCTTGTAGGAAAAAGAATATCCTGGCAATCTCATGAGAATTTTTGGTGGAGGCAGCGGGTGAGTGTGAGCGTGGGGGACGGCAGGCTCAGTGAGGCTGGCCTGCAAGACCTGCGGTTTGATGTTTTGCCGATGAAGAGGTTGGTGGCGAGGCCTGGAGGAGGCGTCCAGTGGCGCAGTAATTACCTCAAGCAGGATTAAAGTGGGGGAATGGAGGGCGGGTGTGGGTATGAGGCCAGGTCAATACTGGCAGCGAGTATTGGTGGAGGGGCTCTCGGAGGCTTACCAGACCTGTCGACCACCACTTCTTCCACTATCTGCGGTCCACTTCCCTGAGGCAGTAGACGATTTTATGATCGTACCATAAGATGGAGTCGCTGCAGGCGAAACTCGGGTTAACGTTCGTGAGGCGTGACTTCCATAAGCGTATACCATTTCAGGGTAGAGGGGAGCTTGAAGCCATAACAACTGCTCATGCTGGTGTTATTTTTATGGTAGGAAGCGAGTGACCTGCCCCAGATGACCAAGGCTTAACAGTAGCAATATAACCATAAACTCGCCAGCTTTTTATAATGACCTAATTGATGCAAAGATCTTGACAATTAAGGATATACAGTATACATACCCTGCCTGTGTTACCGTGACCCCAGGACTATGGCACTTAGGCCTAGGAGCGAGTTGTGCGTTCAGTGATTACCTTCGTCTCGAGGACACAGGGAGGCGTCACATGCTCACTCACAAAAAGCAGAAACCCATCTTGGCCTGTTGTGGTAGCCAGGAACTTCCATAACATTAGAACATAGTGTTGACGATGTGGTGTGGTAAGTTAAGCTCTCTCGCCTCTACTGGAAGTGTTGAACCTCTTCCTCTCTGCTCTTGGTAAACTGGGTTTGAAATCTGACCGTTTGTGAATGTTTTATCCCAGTGGCTCCACGACGATGTGTCAGACCAGTATTAGCTCACGGGACATGTATCGGAGTAGACTTTCATCTTGGTCAAAATTTTCTGTCTCTTCGTTTCACACATTTGCTCTGCTCGTTCCTATTATCCGTTTGTTTCCTCCCCATTCATCTTAAATTCCGTGTCTCATGCCCTGCAGATCATGGACATGATTGTTGCCGCCTACGGTGTTGTGTTGTGCTGTTGTTTCACACCTTGTTGTGGAAAATATTCTTGTCCCACTTTACTGGACCAGAGTCTCGACATTGAACTACATACAATCATTGATTTTTTCCACCTTTAACTTGGAGTGGGTAATGCTTCCTTGGCGGGATCCAGAACTTGAGTAACATGTAGTGATTTCTCCGACGCTGTTAACACGCAGGAGGTGTGTCAGGGGCACCTTCAGTGTGATGTTCAGGTGGGGCTGGATGAAGGCACATGGTCGATGCTCTCCTGAATAATTAAAATACACCGCCTAACTAGTTAACGTAAGCTTCGTATACCCGGAGCTTCACCTGAGCTGTTGCATTAAGGGGAAAAGAAACTCATTGAAATAATGGAATTTTTTTACTCCCACATTATGGGAGATGTGTTGTTTTCTTGGTATGTATTATTCCTCGGTGCTTGTGACGGAGGTGGCCAGGTGGAGGGAGGAAGCGTTACGTCCAAACAGCCTGAGGAAGGTACACAAGGGGAAAGGAGGCCGTAGGCTAGCCTTTGATGTTTGAAAGTTGTGTTTTTGTTTTTCTCTCTCTCTTTAAGACGTCCTCGCCAGGTAAAAAAATATCTTGCGATGACTTTCTTGTGCTGTGGACGCACGTGTTTATACTTTTCACTTTTGTAATTATACGCTGCAGTTTGTGTACAAACGGAAGGGGAGTGGAGACCCTTGTGCCCTGCTGAAGAAAATGAGATGATTCTCAACCACGAAAGTTTTGGCTGCAGGACTTTGTGGGAGGAACCTTCTTGTAGGTCTGCCGGGACCTTGTGGGTCCACGAAGAACGATGACTGCACCGTCTGAACCTGTAGACGTGCTCTGTTAGAACTTGTGAACTTGTACGATCAGAACATGTGAATGTGAACTGTCAGAGCACTTTTTGAACTGCCGCGTTGTTCTTTCTGCCAACACGACGGGTGCACGGTTACGCCAGGAGGTATGCAATATCGTATTTTGTGTGTGTGTGTGTGCGCGCGCGCTAGCTTGACGGGAGACAGGCGAGAAGTAGCTGTGTGTCACGATTTAGACTACACTTGATATCGGTGTTTTCCTCTGCAACACGGCCCACCTTTAGTGATTCTCTCTGCAACACGGCCAACCCTTAGTGATTCTCTCTGCAACACGGCCCACCTTTGGTCATTCTGCAACACGGCCCACCTTTAGTGATTCTCTCTGCAACACGGCCCACCTTTAGGATTCTCTCTGCAACACGGCCCACCTCTCTACGTCATTCTGCAACACGGCCCACCTTAGTATTCTCTCTGCAACACTGCCCACCTTTAGTCATTCTCTCTGCAACACGGCCCACCTTTACGCATTCTGCAACACGGCCCACCTTTAGTGATTCTCTCTGCAACACGGCCCACCTTTAGTGATTATCTCTGCAACACGGCCCACCTTTAGGCATTCTCTCTGCAACACCTCGCCAGCGCTAATCCCTTAACAAACTCCCCTTGAGGAAGAGAGCCAGTCTTAATGCATTTACACTCGTCACTCTCCTTTTGCATACAACCAGACGTCTGACTTTGCAGTTTGATACATAATTTTTTTTTTTTTGCTGTATCCCTGCTTTGATTTCTGCTAACAGTTGGGTATAAAATTTAACTTCAGTGATGTAGTTTATGTATGTACGTGATCATCTTTGTTTATGTATGTATTTATGTATGTATCTGTATGTATGTATGTATGTATGTATGTGTACGGGTGGGGTGAAATTGTTTATTTTATTTTTTGCATGATATACATACACATATAAATTCTTACTTTTTCACTCCTTCACTCCATTTATTCTCTCTCTCTCTCTCTCTCTCTCTCTCTCTCTCTCTCTCTCTCTCTCTCTCTCTCTCTCTCTCTCTCTCTCTCTCTCTCTCTCTCTCTCACTTTATCTCTCACTGTTTTTTTTCATTCTCCCTCACAAACAACCACGCCCCGCATGTCACTAGTCAACAAGTGTAAAATGTTTATACTTCAATGTTAAACTCGTTACTGGAGTTACATAAACCTGTCAAAACTAGCAGGTCAGGTCTCTCTCTCATTGAATTGGCTAGACAGACAGACAGACAGACAGACAGTTTATGAGAGAGTTTGAGTTTATGACACAGAGTTTATGAGGGCGATAGAGAGAGGATAGAATAAAAAATAGGGAGATAATCTGAGTGAATGAAAGAAAAGGATTCGAATGGAAAGAGAAGGTGGGTAAGTGAGACACAGACGGACAGACGGACAGACAGACAGACAGACAGAAAGAAAGAAAGGAAGGGCGAAAAACAAACAGGCAAATGTATTTCAGTGTGTGTCGACGGTAAGAGTTAATTAAGGTTTACCTATTATTTCCCTTGGTAGCTCCCCCACCCCACCCCACCCCACCCCACCCCACTCCCACTTACCTCACCCACCACCCCACCCATCCTCACCCCACCCCACCCCACCCCGCCCCGCCCGACGTATACTGTGGGCCACGTATAGGACGATGTTTGATGTATACGACGAGATAGCTGGCTGACGGTGACGCGGCCTCACATAGTCGTACACGTCTCGCTCCGTCGCCTTAATTTACCCGCCGCCATTCGCTCTACAGAACTAATCTCAGGCACTTGTATTTTTCGCTGCCGACGCCTGAATTAAGTCACACGAGGGATGAATGGCGGAGGGGAATTGTTGAGGGCTTTGGGGAATGAATCTGGTGAGGTGAGGGGGGATATGCGTCTCTTTTATGGTGCTGAGGGAGTTGGGATAGGTGTGGATGATAAGGCTGGATCGTGTGGATGGAGGATTGGATGATATATTGATGGAGGGAGTGGAGGGTTTGGGTGAAAGGATAATGATGTGGAGGGAGGGAGTGGATGGTGTGGTTAATATGAACGAAGGGTGTGGATGGAGAGAGTGGAAGGAGGGTGGGGGGGGTGGATAGTGTGTGGTTAATCATAGCAAGTTATTAATATATTTTTATCCTAGGGGTGGGGATAGAATGGGTGGATGGGTTGGATAGCGTGTGGATAGTGACAACAAATAATATTTTTAGCGTATGAGGAGTGGACAGACTGAGGTTGAGGACAAAGTGTTGATCTCGATTCTCATTGGGCGGAAACGGAACCATCTGGGTGTTCATTGGGCGCATATGCTAGGAGGTTAGCGCTCATTGGATGTCAGTATAGGCGCTTGGTGTTCATTGGGTGCAAAACGAAGTAACTTTTTGCCTCTACACGGCGGCGTATTGATGCGTTGCTGTGCGTATATACTTATGCATATGATGATTATAGTTGCACTTCACTCTACTTAGCTTTATTGGTATCACTGTTGAGGGATTTTCTTCTTGACTGGAAAGTGACTTAAACGAATGATTGACTGAACAAGTGACTGAATGGGTAATTGTGTGACTGACTGACTGACTACTGACAGTGAGTTATTTGGCTGATGAACTGACAGGTGACTAAATAAGTAATTGACAAACTGACTTCACAACACATCAAGTATTTGACGACTAACTGAGAAATCACTGACTGACTGCCTAACATACTTGACTGAATACAGTTCTGGGTCCAGTGTACTCTTAAGTCCAGTCACCCCCTCCCCCATCACATTGCCGAGAGAGAGAGAGAGAGAGAGAGAGAGAGAGAGAGAGAGAGAGAGAGAGAACTTACAACTTAAAAAATATATATATATCAGGAGCCACTCGCCCGGTGCTCTCTCCCTAATGGCGAGTGTTGTGGTGAATGTGTGTGGTTTTGCGTCCGGGTCACGTAGTGTAGTGAGGCATTATTGTCCCTGCCCCTTGGTGCTGTTTGTCGGTCAGTCTCCACTTCTCCTCCTGCTCCTTCTCCCTCTCCTCCTCCCCTAACCAGCACAGGAGAGGAGGTCCTTTGTGCTTTATGGGGAGTTCGGATTAGTTGGACTTTTGCTTAACTTTTGAGGGAGAAATTTATCTACTTTTTGGAGGGAGAATTTATGTATTTTTATGGGATGAATTATGTATCCTTGGAGAGAAGTTGTGTATTACTTTTTGGTCGAAACTCCATATTTCTTATTAGAGAAAAATTCTGTACTTTTTTTTTGTTGGGGGTGGAAAAAGTTACGTACTATCGCCGGGGGGAGAGGGTAGGTATAGTACAGCCCGTTGTAAGGGGAAGGAGATAGTCTGTTCTTGGAGGGGGAGGAAGGGAGGGAGGGGGGAGATTTACTTTTGGTGAGGAAGGAGGTAATTGTGACAAACTTTATTGAGGGGGAAAAGTTTATCTACCCGGACGTGACATAGCGTAAGTTAAGGATTCATTTAGTTGTACTTAGTGAGAGTTAATGTAGTTACACCTGAGTTAACTTAGTGGGAGTAAATTAAATTACACCTGAGTTAACTTACGGTGAGAGTTAATTTAGTTACACCTGAGTTAACCTAAGATTAGAGATGATTTACTTGTACTGGGTTTAACTCATAATTTAACACTAGTACTTTGCATGGACGAGTTAATATCCTAACACTTGACTCTACTGGAACACTTTACACCCCTGGCTGCCCACTTCAAAGGAATCTCTTACACACACACCCGAAAGAACAAGAGGCTCGACAAAGGGTGACCTTGACATGTTCCGTTCCAAGGGTCAGATCGATAGGAATCATCTGTTGTGTTGAACGAACTTGTGTGTAAAGTTTGGTTGGAACGGCTGATAGACCTTAAGTTATTGTGCGGAACCCAATTGTCTGTGGACGGACGGACGGACGGACGGACGGACGGACGGACGGATGGATGGATGGATGGATGGACGGCACCATTACCCCTCACCCCGAGAAAATTTTCCCTTGGTTGGTTAAAACTGACAACGTGACTCCTCCTCCTCCCCCCCCCCCTCTTTACCCTTTCTTTCTCATAAAAAATCTTACTCTCCACCTTAATCTCCCTCCCTTAAACCTCTCCCTTCCTTAAACTACTCCCTCCCTTCCCTCAACATCTCCCTCTAAACCTCCTTCCTCCCCTTAAACCTCCCTTCCTCCCCCTTAAACCTCTTCCCCAAACCTCCCCTCCCTAAACCTCCCTCCTTATAAACCTCCCTCCTTATAAACCTCCTCCTTATAAACCTCCTCCCCTCCTTATAAACCTCCCCTCCTTATAAACCTCCTCCTTATAAACCTCCCTCCTTATAAACCTCCCTCCTCTATAAACCTCCTCCTTATAAACCTCCCTCCTTATAAACCTCCCTCCTTATAAACCTCCCTCCTTATAAACCTCCCTAAACCTCCTCCTTATAAACCTCCCTAAACCTCCTCCTTATAAACCTCCTCCTTATAAACCTCCCTCCCATAAACGTACTCCTTCCTGAAAATTCTCCCTCCCCAGTAAACCTCTCCTCTCCCATATACCACCTCCCATATACCTCCTCCCCATATACCTCCCTCCCTCTATATACCACCTCCCCCATATACCACCTCCCCCCATATACCATCCATTTCCTCCCCATATACCTCCCCATATACCTCCTCCCCTCCCCATATACCTCCCTCCTCCCTCCCCATCAGATAACACAACGATATCGGATCATTTAAGCCCATAGGCAACCAAGAGACCAAAATCCGATGCTGGTTTATTGGTCTTTCAGTTTTATCGGCATAATTAGTCGATATCGTAACGGGAAGCTTTTGTGTGTGTGTGTGTCTCTGAGGATAACTTCAGTATATCGGAACATTAACGAGGTGGAGTTTTAAAGACCCAAATTCCGTTATTAGGAAGGTTTATATTTCAACCTTATAGTCATAATATTCCCATAGGGTAACGTCAGTCCCTTTTATTTATATTACCAGGTATAAAGTAAATTTAATTCTGGGCTCCAAATGTGATCCCTCTCTCCTCCACAAGACGCTGGAAAGAACTGACGTTTATTAAAAGACTCAGAGGGAGGGGGAAAAATTGACAGTGACAAAATGTATCGTTAATGGGGAAACTTTTGAGCAGTTTGGGCAGTTAATCACGGTGCAAGGTTGTGAGGGTCATATTGTATTAGCCATTAATAGCTTACTACGTCAACGCAGATGACCTGTCCTTGCCACCTGACCTCTTGGTTAATGGTAGAGCATGAGTGAAATTGTTTATATCTCATCTAAGGTGTTCTTGTTTTTGATTAGGTGTTTGTAGAGTGAGTTAAGTGTATTAACCTTGAGTCTGGTCAATGTCACGAATAAAACTGAATAAATCTACTACTACTACTAATACTACTACTACTACTACTACTACTACTACTAATAATAATAATAATAATAATAATAATGGCGATAATAATATTGATAGTACTATTATTTGTGATACTATTGACAGTAATAATGATTAAATGGAATATAGTAGTTTGTCAATAATGAATTTCCTTCATAAAGGCAGTAGTGGTTATATTAATAACAGTAATGATAATGTTGATATTGATAATTCTAATAACGACAAGAACAACAGTAGCATTAATAATGACAATAAATCTAATAATGAATGTTTTTATAGGATTATTCAAATTGTTAGTTTCACGCAATTGTGATCAGAGCACATCAATTACATTTAAAATCAGATCAAGTCATTTACACCTTTATTGTCAGGTGAAATCATTTACACACACTTATGACCAGATCTACTCATTTACACACAATCCCAACCAGATATATTTTTTAACTAACAGATCAAATCATTTACATTGAAGGTCAGGTGAGATTATTTTACGTATACGATCATGTCGAATCATTTACAATTATAATGATGTTGAATTATTCCATCTTATTTCACCTGGTTGATGGAACATTACCTACCGTGGCCGCCTGAGGTAGATGGACTTGTTACAATTGAGTCTACACATTCTGTAGTTTAGAATTTCCTTTTTACATTTTTCCAGCACTTGTTGTAATGCAGCTCGGGCCAACCTTTTACGGGCGGCCCGGCTGGAAGTGGGGTCATGACCTGCGTTGAGGGAGAGTGGGGGAGGTGGGGGGCGAGAGGGAAGGGAGTGGGGAAGGTGGGGGATGTGAAAAGGGGTTTGGGAGTGCAAGGTGTGTGGATGTGGGAGGGTGGTGTTGTGTACTGAATGACGTGGAGGGTGGTGATTGTGGGCGTAGGAATGAAGGGCGGGTGTAAGTGGAATAGATGGGTGTGGACGGTAGGTGGCGTGTCATGGGGATGCTGGGTGTGAGTGGTGAGCGTGGTTGATGGGTGTGGGTGGTGGGCGTGGGTGATGAGTGTGGGTGGTGGGCTTGCTAACATGGGAGACGTGGAACTGGGCCAGCTGTAACGACCTCTGCTTCTCATGTTGTGTTTGACTTTATTGTGTGTGTACTGAGAGAGAGAGAGAGAGAGAGAGAGAGGTTTGTTTTCTTTATGAATCTTGAGAAAATTTCCTCTACGTATTCCTCATTTTACCCACATCTTTTCCTGCTCTCAGCCCCCACAGTAAGAGTGGCCTCCTCTCCCTGTGAGTGGCCGTCTCTTCCAGTGAATGGCCCCTTCTCTCAGTGAGTGGCCACCTCTCCCAGTAAGAGTGGCCACCTCTCCCATAAGAGTGGCCACCTCTCCCATAAGAGTGGCCACCTCACCCACTAAGTTGCCGGCCATCTCTTCATTCCGTAAGTGAGAGTGGCCGCTTCTCCCGTTGAGAGTGGCCGGCTATCCCTCCACTGTTCCAGGAAGAGAGCGACTCTCTTCCACCAGGCTTCCGCCAACAACGGTCTCCCTCCATTCTTCCTCCACCCTTACCTCTACTGTCCTCTTCCTCTCCTCCTTCATCCCCCCTCCGCTGTTCTCCACTGAATCCCTCCCTCGTCTCCCTCCCTCGTCTCAAGAAGACTCTCGCAGCAAAATGCACCGCAGGAAATTGCTCGGCAAGTTGTCCATTAGGGAGTTTTACATCTGATTCTCGTGGTTGACGAGTTGTGTGTGTGATATTAATCCCTGGTGGTGTGGTGGGTGAGTGGGTGGATGGTAGCGAGTGGTGGGTGGTGTGGTGGATGGTGGAAGGTAGCGTGTGGTGGGTGGTGTGGATGGTGGGTGGTGTGGTGGGTGGATGGTAGCGAGTGGTGGGTGGTGAGGTGGGTGGAGGAAGGTGGTGGGTGGAGGGCTTGATGAGGGCCTCTCCACGGTGACACTCTTATTTCATACTCCATTACCCTCCTCCATCTTTCACTCTTACCCTCCCTCCTTCTTTACCGTTATTGTCCTCTCTCTTTCACTCTTAAAATCCTCTTTCCTTCACTCTCTTAATCTCCTCCTTTCTCCTTCACTCTTACTCTCCACTCTCCTTCAGTTCTCTCTCCTTCAGTTCTCTCTCTTGTCCTTCAATAAACTTCGTGTTTATTGAAAGTGAATTGAATTGCGAGTCCTTTTTTTTGTCATCGGTGGAATTTCTGTGATGTCTTTGTTTACTTTTATGTTATTGATACAAACATATAAACGAGTGCAGTGATTTGTTTGTTGAGTTATTTGTTATTGATGCAAACAATTAAACAGAGTGTAGTTATTTGTTTGTTGGGTTTGGTATTTTTCACACTTAACAGTAGAACAAATGCGGTGATTTCTTTGTTGATTTTAGACCATTTCTTTTTAACGTAATAGTTGAGTGATTTATCTAAGTGATTTATGACACATGTGCAGTCAGTGTTTTTATCTTGTTTATTATGTTTCTTTCTCCTTCCTGCCGTCAGTTCGTTTGTGCTTGAGGATTTATTGATAATTTTCTTCTTTTAGTCTTTGTTTCCTCTTATTATTCTTTTACTTTGTCTTACTGTATTTATTTATGTGTTTTATTCTTATAACTCTACCTTAAAATATTGAAGGGGACGGGGGGCACAGTTACCCCCGTCCGTCCGTCCGTCCAAAATGTTGTTGAGGTCACTAACTTGTCACCCTTATTGATAGTCTCATATTAATATTTCTTTCATTACGATTTGGAATTTTTTAGTGTGTCTTTTAATTACTGTTTTATTCATCCTTTCGTGTATGATTCGTAGATGTCGTCCACCGATCCTCGCTAAGTGGCCTTCAAACTCACCTCTTAAAAATGCCCGCTAAGTGACCTCAAGACTTGCCTCATAAAAATGCTCACTCAATAGCACTCGAACCCACCACATAAAATGTTCAGTGAGTGGCCTTCACACACGGGGCTGGAGGACGTGAGAAAGCCACAAAGCCTATTAGAGGGTTATAATTCTTTACTACCATAAAAAAAAAAAAAAAAATTAGTACAAGATTGCGAATTATTTTAAGTTAGTTATGAGTGGGTGGGGGCGTGAAGCGAATCCCCGCGTCCAGGCAATAAATTTCCAGGTTGGCGCCAAAACCACCACCACAACTTTGAAAACTCAATTAACAGGAGAATAAGTGGGGAATATATTACCTTGTGGTGCACATCATAGTTGGCCATAGAAATGTTTATAGTGATCTATCTACTATGATATTCTATCTCGATTTGTCTCCTGTTTTCCTGTCTTTGTCTGTCTGTTATCATAATCCTCATTCACTTACGTTTGGAGCGAATCAGTGCGACACAGAGGACGATGTTGGAAAATAGGGGAAGACGATAAGGAGAGTGATATAAGATAAACAGATTGAGAGAACAGGTAAGAGATCTGTCCTTCAGGTGTGATGTGTAGGTGGCTCAACACATAATTGATATGGGCTAGTTTTAAATATTTTTTATGGTAAATGGAAAAAAAATGGAAAAATGGTCTGCTGCCTCGAATGTGTGTGGATTATTGAGTTACGAGATGTTAATAAGGTGATAAAATACCTGTTTAATAAGGTGATAAAATACCTGTTTACCTGTGTGTCTTTAATGGTGTTTCTGTTTACCGTTTTTGTTAGGTGTTTATGGAGGACAATGTATGAGTTAGTGTTTTTATTATATTATCGAGTCACCACCATTACTACTACTACTACTACTACTACTACTACTACTTTTTTTTTTTTTTAAACGTGGCCTCCAGCCTCCCCCAATAGCCACACCTTCGCCACCATTTATTTACCTTAATATTAAATATCCTAATACATAAGCAACTATCCTATCTGTGTTAAATTAGTTGAGCCGCAGATCGATGCGGCATTCGGTGACTGTAGCCTCATAGTCGATATCTGCAGCAGTTGACGGAGTAGGGGCAGAAGCTCTCGTTCCCCTGAGGCAGAGCAAAGCCGACCGAAGGAGAGAGAAGGACAGTCGACATCTCATCCAGGCTGTGACATAACTTCTGGGCTGCTGCTTCTGTTCGGAGATCAGCTCCGCGAGTCTGGCGTAGAAACATCTTGCGCTTGGGCCCATCCCACCAGAGGTTGTGAACACTAGCGGAGTGAAGCTGCCTTGATCGACATTTTGAATTCTCTCCCCATATGCCCTTCTCTTGTCGTTCTCGTTCCTCCTATGTGCAGCATCGAGAGCTAGGTTACGGTGACAAACGGCCATGGGATCAAAAATCCTGATGTCGAAGAAGGCTCGCTGTCCCCGCGTCCAGAATCCTCGAGCACTGACGTCCACACGGGCTTCGTTAGATGTGTTTGAAGTCCTGTGTTGGAGGATCTCGCCATCCAGTGGAAGGAGGGTCGGTTCTACCATGACGTCCCGGCAGGTTTCCTTCAACATATTTGCTGTGAGATCCCTTACCTCGTCATGCCTCATGCATATGAAGCCCCCCTTCTTGCAAACCATGGCGTGATCGCCATCATAGGAATAGCCACACACGCATTGGGAGGGCAAACCATCTACTGGCCAACCGTACCTTAGAGCAATGGCATCTGTAAATTCTTGTTTGTTAAGGCTGAAACCATTTGCCCTTATCGGTAACGTAGTTAACCAGTTCGAGGCGCCCACCTCCTGCGCTATAGCTACTTTTTTTGTCAAATTTTCTGGAACCTGCAGCAATAGTTGCTGCAACATGTCATTTTGGCAGTGCTGCCGATCTGTTGTAATGGATCTACGGATCTTATTAACTTCGCTGGTGTCCACTTCCCCTGTTGCATTCTGGGCTATTATGTGGTCAGTGAGGGCTGCCGTGAGCTTAAGTGAATTTTGATGTTCAGAGTCAGCAATCTCCTCTGGATTAGTTAGTCCCATCCCTCCCAGTCTTGGTGGAAGTGCAAGAAGTGTTCTTTCTACTGGGGTTAAGTCGTGGTGTTTCACTAGTTTGGGAATGAACTTGACACTGATTGCTTCTTCCAAAGGGTGGAGGAGGGGTCGGATCTCAGGGATGGTACGCATCAGGTAGTTCCAACGATGCTGACTCCATGTGTGAATGCTGCTACTACTACTACTACTACTACTTCACACCACAAACCAACAAACACCACCAACAACACACACAACCAACACCACCATAGCCACCATCAACACCACCACACAACCACGCCCAACCAAACATCACAGCCACCACCACTACCACACAACCACATACAATTAACCACCACCACCACCATCACACACAACCACCACCATCACCACACACAACCACCACCACACACAACCACCACCACCACAAACAACCACCACCACAAACAACCACCACCACCACCACAAACAACCACCACCACCACCACACACAACTACCACACAACCACCACCACACAACCACCACCACACACACAACTACCACACACAACCACCACCACCACAAACAACCACCACCACCTCACCACCACACCACACACAACTACCACAACCACCACCACACACAACCACTACTACACACAACCACCACCGTCAACTACCACACACAACCACCACACACAACTACCACACACAACCACCACACAGAACTACCACACACAACTACCACACACAACCACCACACACAACCACCATACACAACCACCACACAACCACCACAATAACCAATACCACACACAACCACCCACACACAAACCACCACACACAACCACCACACACAACCACCACAATAACAACCACCACACACAACCACCACACACACAACCACCACACACAACCACCACACACAACCACCACACACACAACCACCACACAACCACCACACACACATCTACTAATACAACCACCACACACAACTGCCCCACAACCACCACACACAACCCCCACACAACCACCACAATACAACCACCACAATAAACTACCACACACAACCACCACCACACAACTACCACACACAACCACCACACACAACCACCACACACACAACCCCCACACAACCACCACACACAACCACCACACACACAACCACCACACAAACCACCACACACAACCACCACACAACCACCACACACAACTACCACACACAACCACCACACACAACTGCCCCACACAACCACCACACACACACAACTACCACACACAACCAATTACCACACACAACTACCACACACAACAACCACACACAACTACCACACACAACAACCACCACCACCACACAACAACAATTACCTCCTCAATAACAGTAACGCAAGAGCCAGGGCGACCTTGGGGGGCTTCAAAGGATCGGTCGTCCATCTTCATACTGTGGGGGAGCAAGAGGCAGTTTTACCCTGGAGTGGCGCCTGTCCATGTATTCTAACTAGCGACCAGCCTCCCAAGATACTGTGCTCCCGCCCCGACACTGCTGAATACCAAATAACTACACACTGGCACCTCCCCACACACACTGGATAAAGTCTTCCTTATTTGGGTTTTTTTTTTGTTTTCGTTTTGGTTTTTCTGGATAAAAGTGTTTGTTACCTGAGGATTTTTATTTATTTATTTATTTATTTATTTTTTTACTCATTAGACCATCTAGTTAATGTCTTAGTCACTGTGGGTAAATTGTGGATAAAGTTTCACCACACCCACTGGATAAAGTCTTTACACACACACTGAGTTGTTTCATCGTCTATTCAAGTTCGTGTTTGGTAGAGACGTAAATTGCGTGGGTTAAATTTATAGTCCCAGCAGCCAGACGGTTGTTTACCAGTGTTTTAGTTTTATATTTTAATTTGTGTTTGAAACATATGAAGGATAAAAATAACATGAGGTTGTATATAGCTGACCTGACCATGGAAATAAAGGTGGATATATTTTTACTTGATTCACTGGATAAAGTTTTTCTTTAGCTTGAAGTTTAAACCTGATGGTAGTTTTTTTTAGGAACTGACTGAGTTTATTTGACACACGTGATTTATGTAAATTACAAAGGTTGAATATAGTTTCTGTGACCTTGAAAATATGGGTGGATATATATTTTTTAACACGTTAATGGATAAAGTTATTTAGCCCATAGTTGAAGCCTGAAAGTGTTTTTAAGTAAAGAACTTCCTCTCAGGAAGTATGTAGAAGACTGGTGTAAGATATAAGTTAGGCAGTTGTAATATAACACCTGCGATCATGAAATTACTAAGTGGCTGTATTTTACCACACACGCGACATAAAAGTTTTTATCCCAGAGTTTTCGACGAGGGATGATTCTCTTAACAGTAGTATCTTAGTTGTCTTTAAGTTTGTGTGTGACAGATGTGCCGGTGATCATGAACACGAGATAGTCTTACTTTTGCCTCACTTAATTGCTAAAGTTTTGTTCATAGGTTTATTATTATTATTTTTTGGGGGGGAGGGGAGGTACGTGAAATTAATCGAATAGCTTTACATCTGAATGCCCATTTGGGAAAGTGTGGATGCATCACATTGTATGCTAAGCTTTGGGTACACAAGGAAAAGTAAAGGTCCTGTTCACGTCTACGTGGACTGTGGGTGCCTTAAGATCAAACCAGCGACCTTGGGGGCAGGAGATGAGTTCTGTATCCACTCAGCCGCCGCACCCCGAGATATACATTACGTGGGGTCTAATAATAAAATTGTCTATGATCATGAAAATACTAATGCGACCATATTTTTTTGCCTCACCCACGACATAAAGTTTGTTGTCCAAAGTTTAGGTCGAAGACATTTTTAACAGAAATAACTTTAGTTTGTACTTAAGGTAAAGGTTATGTGGGTTTGATAATAGATCCAGCGATAGTGAAAATACAAAATAATTGTACTTTTACCAAGGGAAGAAAGTTTGTAGACCAAAGTTTACTGGTGGGGGGTAATTTTAGATATGGTAGTTTCTCCTTATTACTGTATATGAAGTTGTTGTTCGAGAGAAGTTGAGGTGTGAATATGTAATTTTAAGAAGTTGAAGAATCAGTAATAGATTTAATATTTATCCTAAAACTTTTGTCGAAGAAAATATAGTTGCTTTTTAGATTTATTTTTCAAGGTTGATAGAAAGATAATATCTTAATTATTTGTATTTATTCTATTATATCTTTGTATGAGTAAAATACAGTTAGTTTTATTTTACTAATATGTTTGACAAAGTTATCAAATTTATTTCATTTTATTTTTATGAGAAAAAGACAAACAGCTCGAAGGTTTTTCTTAAAGTATGTTAGTCTGTGTGTGAAGAAGGAAGAGACACAACGACTCCAGCCTTGAACAGTTCTGATAACAACAGCAATACAGTGTTTCTGGGTGAGGACGAAACAATATTTTTTTTTTAGCCAAAGCTTCGGTCAAGAACCTCCGGGGGAAAAGTTTGGTAATATAAGGCGTCGTAACTTGTAAATGGAATGGAAACTCAGCCAGTGGTCCTCCCCCCATCCCTCCTACACTCTCCCTCCTCTCCCTCCATCCCTCCATCCTTCCAACAGTCTCCCTCCCTTCCATCCATCCCTCCCACACCCTCTATCCCTCCCACACCCTCTATCCCTCCCACACCTTCCCTACTCTCACACAATTCCTCCCTCTCTCCCACGCTCTTTATCCTCTCCCTCCTTACATCCCTCCCTTTCCTCCCTCCCTTTCCTCCCCCACACCTTCCCTCCCTTCCTCCCTACACCTTCCCTCCACACCCCCACCCCTCCCTCTCACCCCCCCTTCCCTTACTCTGGCGATGTTTATTTTTTAGTGTTGGTCGTAAAGAGAGATAATCTGGTGAAGTGGATATTGGTGTGCATGGAGGTGGTCAGGTTAACCTCAAAGCCAACTTTATCACTTATGTGTGTGGGTGGGTGTGTAGTACTGGGTGGGTGGGCGTAGGTGTGTAGTACTGGGTGGGTGGGCGTAGGTGTGTAGTACTGGGTGGGTGGGTATATAATTATGTGGTTTAAGTTTTGTCTATGTTTATTTTTTGATATTGTGTTTGTGATGTAGTAAATTCTTGTTATTTTGATAGTACTTTTGTTTTTTATTCAGTCATTGGAAAACTCCTCGTGTAGACTGGATAGAATATGGTGTTTGTAGATGGGGTGGAAAGGGGTTGCTAGTAGGTGGAATAGAAATGGGTTGATTATAGAAGAAAAGGGGGTTAGTTTGGTAGTTTGTGGGGTGTAATAAGATGTTTTTGGGGTTGAGTGTGTGTGTGTGTGTGTGTGTGTGTGTGTGTGTGTGTGTGTGTGTGTGTGTGTGTGTGTGTGTGTTCCCACCTCGTACAGTCTCGTCCTATAGTTTAACCCACTTGGATGTCACGCCGTTTAAATATCTTCTAATTGCTATTGTCGTATGTCATGTTATGTCATGTCTTTTCTCTATTTCCTTTTACTTATATCTCTCATGTCACATTACCACAGCATGTCACCTATTTCCTTCTCTTGGAATCGTCGTATCATATCACAGTGTCCCTCCCTCCCCCGAAAGAGACACTTCGTCACCTCACTTTGGCTGCCATAAACAACGCATCATGGAACTTGACCCTGCACACAAATATACTACCCACGAATCATGTCATCATATCATATCACTAGAACGTCACCACCTCTCCTCACACAAACTTATCGACCACGAATCATGTCACTTTCTGTGGTCTCTCCCTCTCAGGCATTACCCCCCCTCACTTGATACGGTCATCTCGTTGGACTTCCTCCCCATTTAAGAGCTGGTCGTCTCGTGTAACTTGGTCTCCTTACGAGTTTACTCCCTGGGGATTGTTCTGGTATGTTTGTCCTGAAGTTTTTACCCCCGATGTAACTGTCTTCTCTCTTACTCTCTTTCTCCAGTTACTTTATTTCACTGTCTTTCTCCAGTTACTTTATTTCACTGTCTTTCTCCAGTTACTTTATTTCACGTCTTTCTCCAGTTACTTTATTTCACTGTCTTTCTCCAGTTGCTTTATTTCACTGTCTTTCTCCAGTTGCTTTATTTCACTGTCTTTCTCCAGTTGCTTTATTTCACTGTCTTTCTCCAGTTGCTTTATTTCATTGGATTTTTTTTCTGTTACTTTATTTCACTGTCGTCTGGTTCTTTTTGTCTGTTGTATTTTCCATAATTTTTAATCTACTTTGTTTGTGTTGTTTATGAAGCCGTTTGTTAGTTAGTTACCAGTGATTGTGTGATAGACTGTTAATGATTACCTTTAGTCCATGTGTTAAAATGTTTATCATTATCGGTAGATCATTGTGATGGAACTTTTAATTATCCTCATTAACATAATTCAAGTCTGATGAAATAATTTGAGGTTGAGTTTAGTGTCCCATCTTGTCTCTTGGTCACGTTTTCTTTTTATTTCTCCTAACGAGTTCGGTTAACTGCATTATTTAAAGGTGAAGCGAATCCGTGATCACTCCATTTGCGTTCCAGTAACCGGAATGTTGATTTCTAATTAACCTGAAGTATTACACGGGAAAATCTAACGAAAATATATAGTTTTTTTAAAGGAGATAATGAAGGAGAAATAGTCAGGGTTGTTTTGATGAAGAAGAAAACGTGAAAATGACAATACGGATGGCTTGGGTGTCTCTCTTTCCACCAGCAAGAGATACGAGCTTCAAGTCTCTCTTTTAGTATCGTACGAGGGAAGTTTTTTTTTTTATCGTGTTGTGGGATGTTTACGGGCACTCCTCTTAAGGCTATCATCTTACTTAATGACGGTTGACGGACGAGATGGTGTGGCTTTTTTTTTTCAAGTCCCGGTGCCAACAGGTCCTTGTGTATAAGATAATAACTGAGGTGTTTTGAGTCCTGTTAGTTCTTGGGTTTTAGTAAGTCCTAGGCCGGGGTTAGTAAGTCCTAGGGCGGGGTTAGTAAGTCCTAGGCCGGGGTTAGTAAGTCCTAGGCCGGGGTTAGTAAGTCCGAGGCCGGGGTTAGTAAGTCCTAGGGTCCTAGGGGTTAATAAGTCCAGGGTTAGTAGGTCCTAGGGCGGGGTTAGTAAGTCCTAAGGCCTAGTAAGTCCTAGGGCGGGTTAGTAAGTCCTAGGCCGGGGTTAGTAAGTCCTAGGCCGGGGTTAGTAAGTCCTAGGGCGGGGTTGCAGTTGCTGGAGCTGGCAATTGCTGGGGACAATAACTCCGGGGCCAGCAAGTCCGAGGATGCTGGAAATGTCGATGTGATTGTCAGTCCAGTAAATTCTAGGTTAATCAGTCCACACGGCAGCAGACCTTGACGCCGAGCCAAGGCTGAGGGCTACACTGGGGCCAGGGAACGCAGGACACACTGAGGGCCATACTGAGGCTACAGACACATGACACTGATGGCTATACTGTTGCCACGGACATAAACACTGAGGAACACACACACACACACACACACACACACACACACACACACACACACACACACACACACACACACACACACACACACACACACACACACACACACACACACACACACACACACACACACACACACACAGAGAGAGAGAGAGAGAGAGAGAGAGAGAGAGGTCAATTACTCAAAAATTTATTACCATTTCTTTCGGCCTCCTGCTCCTCCTCCCCCCTCCCCGCACTCCTCCCCCCTCTCCCCGCACTCCTCCTCCCACTCCAAACCCGGATTTATTCTTATCCCTTATGCCGGTGTTTACTTAAGCCCGGAGTGAGTGGCTCTCAGACCATGAATGTGGAAGGATTGGTTTAGGCGAGGCGGTCCTTCCTATAGACCTTCAAGATTTTTCCACCTCGAGAGACTTTAACACGTGGGTTCCACTACGTATCCTGAACTGTGATTTTTTTACTGTATGATAAGAGTTAGTGAGCGTTGACCGTAGCTCTGTTGAACTCCTCTCGCAGTTTATTGTTGTATGGATGGATTGTATGAGATCAGGGTCCATTATGTGATCAGTTAAAGGTGATTGTATTTTTTTTTTATCTTAATTGATTTTGGTAATTAGAAGTTAGAATATGGCACGGTAGGTTAGGTTAGGTTAGGTTAGATTAGGTTAGGTTAGGTTAGGAGAGAATAGGTTGGGATTGGTTGAGTTAGAGTACGGTACGTTTGGATAGAACAGAATTGGATTGGTTAGGTTATGTTCAGTTTAGATAGGGTAGGATAGGTAAAAGTAGGTTAGGTTAGGTTAGGTTCAGTTTAGGTTAGGTTAGGTTAGAGAGAATAGGTTGGGATTGGTTGAGTTAGAGTACGGTACGTTTGGATAGAACAGAATTGGATTGGTTAGGTTAGGTTCAGTTTAGATAGGTGGGATAGGTAAAAGTAGGTTAGGTTAGGTTAGGTTAGGTTAGGTTAGGTTAGGTTAGAGAGAATAGGTTGGGATTGGTTGAGTTAGAGTACGGTACGTTTGGAAGAATTGTAGGTTAGGTTCAGTTTAGATAGGGTAGGATAGGTAAAAGTAGGTTAGGTTAGGTTAGGTTGTCCCCATATTATATTTCATCGTCCAGAGTTAATTGTTAATCATTTATTCGTTTTAAAACTCGTCTCAAACAACATTACGACTCTTGCACTAGGACTAAGAGTTTATTTGCAAAAATACAAAAAATACAAAAGTAAATCAAATAAAAAGTACTTGAGAAGAACGATATGTTATACGATTAAAAATACCAAGAACAAAAATGAAGGATGTGAAGCGTAATGAAGGATAAATGAGGGAATAAGAGTTGGTGGAAGAGGAGGAGGAATTTCTCAGCCTGACAACAAAAACAATAACATCTGACAACAACAACAGCAGCAATAACACCTGACAATAATAATAACACCTGACACCAACACCTGACAATAACAACACCAACACCTGACAACAACACCAACACCGCTAACAACACCAACACCTGACAATAACAACACCAACACCTGACAATAACAACACCAACACCTGACAATAATAACACCAACACCTGACATAACAACACCAACACCTGACAATAACAACACCAACACCTGACAATAACAACACCAACACCAACAACACCAACACCTGACAATAACAACACCAACACCCAACAATAACAACACCAACACTGACAATAACAACACCAACACCTGACAATAACAACACCAACACCTGACAATAACAACACCAACACCTGACAATAACAACACCAACACCTGACAATAACAACACCAACACCTGACAATAACAACACCAACACCTGACAACAATAACAACATATAACAACAATAACACCTAACAATAACATCACCTGACAACAACAACAATAACACCTAACAAAACACAACACCTGACAAAAGCAACACCTGACAACAGTAACACCTGACAACAACAACACCTGACAACAATATCACACCTTTGACTTATAGCTATGACGTAGTGAATGCATATACCAAGCCATTAATTCAGGGCGGTATACATTGTGATAACAGGGGCGTGCCTTAACCTTGTCACTTTGATGCTTTCTCTCGTAACCAAATATACATATACATACCGAGTGTCCCCAGATATACATACCGAGTGTCCCCAGATATACATACCGAGTGTCCCCAGATATACATACCAAGTGTCCCCAGATATATACATACCGAGTGTCCCCAAATATACATACCGAGTGTCCCCAAATATACATACCGAGTGTCCCCAGATATACATACCGAGTGTCCCCAGATATACATACCGAGTGTCCCCAGATATACATACCGAGTGTCCCCAGATATACATACCAAGTGTCCCCAGATATATACATACCGAGTGTCCCCAAATATACATACCGAGTGTCCCCAAATATACATACCGAGTGTCCCCCAGATATATACATACCGAGTGTCCCCTGTTGTCAACCACATCTGGTCTTGATCATTTCGTGACCAAAAATAGATAGATTGAAATTGTCGGTTGGTAGATATACAGGTAGACGAATAAATAGAAGGATAGGCTGGTACAGGTAGATATATATAGGTAGATTATTAGGTTGATAGATAAATAAGAAGAATTCCAAGTAGATAGATAGATAGTGCAGCGAGATCAATTCATAGACATAGCTAAAACGTTGGGTAGGAGGAGACTCGAGGCCTTCCCTGATTCGTGTAGGGTCTTGCCGTCACCCAGCCCATCAGACGGGGACAGCCAAGGGTTCCAGAAATCAGTTTAGGAGAGGGTTAAACTCAAGGGTGTGGTGTGATGTGGTGTGGTGTGGTGTGGAAGTGGTATGGTATGGTGTGGTGTGGTGTGGTGTGGTGTGATGTGGTGTGGTGTGGAAGGGTAGGGGGGCAGGTGGAAGATTGTACAGGTGAAGTAGGTGTGGTGGAAGTGGTCTATATCTCGGTCTCTCTGACACGGGTCATTTTGGTGAGAGTCAGATGTAGGGGTGGGGGTTTATTAGAGAGAGACCACCTGAGGTTACAGCTGGTGTGTGGGTGTGGAAGAGACCACCTGAGGCTAACAGCGCGTGTGTGGGGGGGGGTTGAGGGAAAGACCACCTTTAGGCTAATTAATGTGGGTGTGGTGCAGGTGGGATTTTAATAAGTAACCAACGATCACACACACACACACACACACACACACACACACACATTCTTATATATTCAGTAGTGTTATGAGAGAGCTTCAAGTTCCGGACTTTTGAGACTCATGGCTTATATTGCATTTATGAGTCAAGCAGGTCAAGGTCGCAGCCTAATGTCAGAGTTCAAATGTACCAATAATGCTCTTGTTGTTGATGATGATCTGATCTTCACGTTGACTTATATAAACAGTATCATCATGAGTCTTTATTGTGACTGATATTATTCTTAGTATCCAATAGTCAGTTTATTATCGCCGTGGAGGTCTCTAGGTAGGGGCAGTTTGAGACTGGTTTAAGGAAATACTCGTATCTTATTTATTTAACTTATTACTAAATGGTTTGTCTTATTTCTTACTTATGGAAATGTAATAACGATACAAATTTCATCTTGGGAAATTTAGTTGTATATAAGACTAAGCGTTTACTTATGCACAAATTCTTATACAAGTTTCCGACGAAATTATTCTGTCAGAGAGAAAAGTTTATCCAAGGTATTAGTACAGAATAACTTGCTCTCATAATATTATATACTGTACACCAGGAAAGGCAAGCGAGGTGGAATCTTCTCAAACTGGTGCAGAACTTTTCAACTCTACTTCGAGGTATAACTTCAAAAAACTATATCTTATGTACCACTAAAAAAAAAGATATTGAGTATAATAAAAATCACCGTATGTCAGTTTACTCAAGAGTATTATGATCTATGGGTGCCGATAAGGAGAGTGTCATAGAGTCTGGTGTGTTAAATTTTGGGGGAACTGTTTACGGGGCCGGGCTGCCTGACCCTCCCTCCTGTCAACAATATTAAAAGCATAACTTGGACTCGTGTTTTTAATAGTGTGTTGGAATTACATTTTGCTGTCTGGTAGTGTTGTTACATTGTGTTTGTTGATGGTGTCTTTCTTCTCGATATTATTATTATTATTATTATTATTATTATTATTATTATTATTATTATTATTATTATTATTATTATTATTATTATTATTGTTATTGTTATTATTGTTATTATTGTTATTATTATTATTATTATTATTATTATTATTATTATTATTATTATTATTATTATTATTATTATTATTATTATTATTATTATTATTATTATTATTATTATTATTACTGCCAGGTATATCAACACGATATTCACGACCATTCCATCGTGTGTTCTTTATCTTCACTACACCTGAATTATACACACAAACTCCCTTAGGGGGAACTCTGTCTACAGAACTCTTTTACAGCCACACTTTTCCACTCCCTCAGTTCTCTCTGGGTGTATACTTGCGGTGTATTCTTGTATGGTTTGTATATTTACCTCGCTGTGGGTGTATTTCGTCTGTGTATTCGTGTAGAGTGTGTGTATTTACCTCTGTTCACCCCTGTGTGGCTGTATTGTATTTTGAGTGTGGATGTGTGTGTGTGTGTGTGTGTGTGTGTGTGTGTGTGTGTGTGCTGGAGTGAGCGGCCGGTCGGTCTCTCTTCCCGCCGGTCTATAGACTTTGACCCTTACGAATGAACCCGTTAATAAATCACGCCCGATATATGCCCCTCCAGTCCACCCCGCCCACCACACCCGCTCCTACCCCAGCTCACTCCATCCTTGACGATCCCCGCCCACCTGTGTTAAGCTATGATACCAGATTTAAGCTATAGTATCTGTATTAAGCTATAGTATCTGTATTAAGCTATAGTATCTGTATTAAGCTGTGTTACCTATATTAAGCTGTATAAGGTGCGTTATAACCCGTGAATGGCTTTGTCAGGTTTCAGTTCTTTCTTCTGATTTATGTTATTATTTTTTCAACTACTGCGTCACCCACTATTCTGGTCTCCCCCAAAGCTGTGTTATTACAAGGCGAATCACCAATTTGCCTTCGCCCAGGTGCACTCAGGCTATCAGCACGACATGTCCACGACCTTCCCCGCGACTAAGAATGTTCAATAATATGCAAATGAGATCTAGGAAGGACATTATGAGCACTCCAGAGTTGGTGGCGGGGAGGAGGGGGAGGTGCCGCCGCTAGGGGTTGTCGTCACGCCTCGACTCGTCAACACCAACAGAGAGAGAGAGAGAGAGAGAGAGAGAGAGAGAGAGAGAGAGAGAGAGAGAGAGTTGTTTTCCGTGGGTAGGCTAATCGAACTCTGGCTCTCTTACAGTTCACATAACTTATATCACTCCTTCTCTCACGGCTCCATAATGTAGCTACTGTATATATCACTCGTTCCTCTTCCTGCTACACATCTCTCCTGCTCTCACATATCTCTCGACCTTCTGCCACACATCTCTCCAGTCCTTACATATCTCTCATCCTCCTTCAACACATCTCTCTCGCCCACATATCTCTCGACCTTCTGCCACACATCTCTCCAGCCCTTACATATCTCTCATCCTCCTTCAACACATTCTTTCTCCTGCCAGACTTGTGTAATTAATGGATATGTACTGAACTTGTAAAGCCACGAGAAGTTGAGGTCATGACACCCACTGACCAACACTCCACCCCATGACTCCCAGCCCTCCATAAAACCACCATTAACCACCTCCCATTAGCCTACTGAACCCCCTGAGCCCCCACTGAAGAAGCCCCCCCCATTGAAAACCAATTTCCCATAGTCAAGATGCCATGAAATTTGGAAAGTTAAAAGGTTTTGATGGTTTATGAAACTCATGGCGATAGAAGTTTCTGATAAAGAATTAAGATTGTGGCCAAACATAAATGATTTTAAGATTTTGGTTTGTTTATAAAATATCCTGTTAGAATTTTTCACCATATTGAGCTCTTGTGAATATAAAGCGTGATATTGTATGGTATTTCCCTCACACCTCACCCCACACTCCTCCCCCAAACGTGTGTGAGCCGCTCAAACTCCGGGGTGTGAGGGTTGGAAGCTGGGGGGGATTGGTGGGGGAAGAAGAGGCTAGGGGGATGGAGGGGATTGTGGAAGAGTGAAGGGATGGGTGGAGGTTACCGAGGACTGATGGAAAAGTTCAAGGTTGAGTGATGGGTGAGTGCCTCCATCACAAGAGTCTTGCCTTCACCATCACCCATTACCACCACCACCACCACACCACCACCACCCATCACCACCACCACCACCACCACCACCACCACCACCACCCATCACCACCACCCATCACCACCAGTCTTCCTTGCATCTCAACACCTACGCTATCATCCCGCAAGGGAGAAATCCACTGGGCTGACCCACTAGCACACACAACCACCACCCCACCACCACCACCACCACCACCCCCCACATCCATCACCACTACAGCACTCACCACCAGTACACCCACCAGTACACCTTTGTTACCTGTTGTAAAACCTTAAAAGCCAGGCATTATCACCACCTGTGGCTAAACAATACGGGTGAAACTACCAGCACCTGGGTACTACCACCAGCAGGTGACACACTCCTCAACCTCATCTTCATTCTCTTTCTCTCCTTCGCCACCACTACCACCCCAGCTTCATCACCACGACCACCACACCTTCACCACAGCCACAGAACACCAGCTAAGAACACGGTGGACAAAGACAGACTCACCTCCCAGCACCACCGCCGGCAGCTGACACACTCGACACACTCCTCACGCAGGAGCCGGAGCAGCACATATTGGTGGGCTGGTACACACACGTCCTTAACAAGGTCACTCGAGGCGGGGACGGACGGGACCCTTCAACACACTACAGGAACCAATAGTCGTGTCCACTGTCCGTTTACTACACCAGCACTATGGTTACTGCTGCTGAGAGAGAGAGAGAGAGAGAGAGAGAGAGAGAGAGAGAGAGAGAGAGAGAGAGAGAGAGAGAGAGAGAGAGATAAATTTTTCCTTACTGTATATTTCTAAAGATGAAAACAATGCAAGAAACAGTAAGTAGGTGAGGGATATATGTATACAAATTATATGGAGACAAATACAAATGAACTCATAATAAAAGAAGTTACCAAACCTCAATTTCCCCAGACATGATATTAAACTTTTATAAGCCAGTATGCTGAACCAAACACATAGGATACAGTCTTAACTATATACCTTCATCTCCGTACACTTAACGTTAACATTTAATTTTTTGAGAGATTCTGTAAGTTAATTTGGTCTTCTAACTGGTACTAAGTGAAATAATCTCGTTAAGGTTAGAGTTTTAATGTAATATTGATATATTGAGTTGCTTGTGTATTTTAGCTCAAGTCAACCAGCTTGGTGTATTCTCGCATCTTTATTAACGAGGAATATTTATCTTGCGAACTTTTGAGAATCTTTGCTTAGGTTATGGGTGTTGGGTAGTTTTGTACCCCAGTAGTGCCATAAAGGCGGCGTCACACTAGCATTTATACTGTCAACTTTTTCATTACTGTCAACTTTTTTCACGAATCGTCAGAGTTGTCGTTGGCTGTTTGTCAGACGGTACAGACCGTCTGCACTGACGACTCGTACGACAACTTCGATAACTTACCAGAGTCAACTCAAGATCTATAATTGATATTACAAATAGTTATAAAAAAATAAAACTAAATTCTACTTAAAATATAAAGCTAAAATTATTATCTAGTAACTATTACACCTTCTCCCAAGATTACTCATTATTATGTTTGATTTCGTGTTTTTCGAAAGGTAGGAAAATATCACCTGTTGTTTAAGATTTAACCACGCGGGAATAACAACAACATGACGGAGCCAACAGATAAAATAATTTCCCAAGTATGAACACGCCTCTCGAAGGAGTTCTTGGTGGACCAGATAAGGCAGCGCCGCTGTCTCTGGGATCACCAGGACTCTTCATACACCAAAAAAGACGTAGAATTGCTGTGCATCCTTCGTCAGTTGGACCCATCTTGTTTGTTGACAGTTGTCGAACGAAGGAAACTGGCGATTGGTTCTATGTGTGACGTTGCACAACAAAATAGTTGGAGGATTTTCTGAAAGTTGACAAAAAATTTACGAAAAAATGCCAGTGTGACGCCGACTTAACAGGTGTGCGTGTGTCCCCGTGTAGTCCTGCAGTAGTGTCATAACAGGTGTGTGTGTGTGTGTCTGTAGTTGTAACCGTAAACGTCTCCTCCAGGTACACAAACATCTGTATAAGATTGTCCGCGCCACCAGATACCCGCTAACGTGTCTTATGGCTATGAGGGTAAATATTGACAGTAAGGAGACAAGATAAACGGATAAATGCCGATATTGTGATGATAACTCGGGCACAAAGAGCGTTTTCCTAGTGGCCGTAAACCTTTCTTTTAGTGGTCCTTCTACGGCTTGGCTCTTATTATGATCTCTTATTACTCTCTCTTTCTTTATATCTTTTATATTTTGTTACTCGCTTTATGGATGTCAGATTTCGTTAACGTGGTATCGTGGTTTAATGTCTCCGCCAATTATATTTTTAGACGCCTGTTGACAACTTTCCTGATATAGAGTTGTTTTGATTTGAGTATTGTGATGAAACGTGATTCAGGTGTTTATCATTACAGGTAGAAAGGTTGTGTAATTGATGGATAGATGGATGAGAGATGGAAGGATGGGCTGAAGGATATTGAGGATGAGGAAGGAAGGATGTTGAAGGATGAGGTGAAGGGTATTGAAGGTTGGGGTGATGGATTTAAAGGATATTGAAGGATAGGGTGAAGGACGCCTACAAGTTAGGGATGATGACACAGCAGGAAGCAGTCGTAATGGGGGAGTGAGCGAGAGGAGAACTGGCCCTAGTGTTGTATAGGGCACAAGAGAGAGAGAGTGAGAGAGAGTCCGGTCAACTTGTACTAAACGGGAAAAGATTTAAAAGAGCGAGGAGAAATAATTATATATACATTACACTTTGATCATTTCAGTGTTGATGTTAATGTACCTAAATGGTGATGTGTGTATAGCGATGGTTGTGTACAGAACGCGTGACTGAGCCGCGTAATTGGCACATTCAATAACAGTTTTAACAGTATCGTATTATCGGCACGGAATATTGACCTCTGGGGAGCGAGAGCCACCTTTGTTTATTACACACACACACACACACACACACGAGGGAGAGATAATCAATCATAAAATAGTTACCTGACACCGTTCAACACACAGGACAGGCAGGCAGGCAACCACAACACTACACTTGCATCGCATAAATGTGGAACCGTGGCGGATGAAATATTTCCACCCCGGTGTTGAGTTTTTACCATTTTAATTACTACACGGTGTCAGCGTTCAACAGGTCGTCTCTGATCACATATGTACCAATTTACTGTTTTTTATGTAATTAATATATATTATATATATAATATATATATATATATATATATATATATATATATATATATATATATATATATATATATATATATATATATATATATATATATACATTTACAACTGATAAGTATACATGTATACTGTATTGTATCTATATGAATCACTGGATATTTGATTTCATATACGTATAGTGTCAGTTTATTTTTATATACACGCAAATGCACTGTTTATTATTCACCTATAATTTTTTTATTTAGTTAATTATTTTTATAAATTTTATTCAGTATTGATGTTGTAAATTACTCCTCAATTGTTATTTTGTATATATTGTGTTTGTCGGTTTAATTAGTCTCTTTAACCTCTTGCTTGTACTGAAGATAAGGTTGTACGTGATAGGTTATTCAGTCATATTTACTCTTAAGAAAAAATCCATTTGGTTAAACTTCAATCTTTTTAATGCAAGAGAATGATAGGCTCTGTGTGACGCAGGTGTGTGTGACAGGTAAGTTTGGCAGATGTGTATGGCAAGTGTATGCGTTAGGTATTTGTGTGTGGCAAATGTATGAGGCAGGTGTGTAGATATATGAAGCGTGTGTGTGGCAGGTGTGTGAGTTAAGTATATAAGGCAAGGCACGTCTTCATTTTGGCAGACTACCTCATCACACACTCCTCTAAAAATACATATGTGGTCCTGATCAACCTTTTTGTTTTCCATAAAACTAAAAATAATATCTTGATGGTAATATTTTCTTCATTAATTCACGTTTATTATCAATTAGCCGCTTCAAAGGCATTTTTATTTACGTGTTGTGATTCTAAATTTTGGTTCATTCAACTTTCAATTTACACTTTTTATTATACTAGTTATAGGGAGATAAAAGCCAATAGGGGTAGAATCATAGGACAAAATAGAATATTATACAAATTTGACTAATGGTCCGAACATTCTGGATAAATTCTGGATAAATGTCAGGAAATATATAAATACCGTATCTCGAGCAGCAAGTGAATGTCTCTTAAATCTTGGCTAAATCCTCGATAATGTCTGGAAATATTTGAATGTCCCGGAGAGTAAATCTATGATCTTTTTTAATGGGAGGTTTCTCGTCGTGCGGATATAGTTAATGTGAAAGATGTGTAATATGTTTTGTTTTTGTTTTGTTTTTTACTGAGGAAATTCACCCGTGTTAAAATATTCAAGCTGTCATTTTTTGGAATATTTGATTTAATAACAAAATATGTACTTCATTAAGCCGCCTCAATTTATGCATTTAATAAAACTATTCCCACATATTTATTTATACACTTTTGTCAGCTCGTGTCCACCAGGGCTCAGGAGGCTGGAGTTACGACCAACACAGAGATTATTAGCCATTACTCGTTGTGTGTTGCCTGCCTTAACCTACATTTTTGTAAAGTATATTTTAGTAAACTTAGTACAAGATTTCAGTACCAATACAAGGTGGACTACAGTGTGCCGGAGTATAATTTTAGTAAACTTGAACACACTTGATGCAATAGTGTATCCCAGAAGCCATTTCAACAAGAGAATTATTGGAGAGCGTTGGGGACGAAGTCAATGTTTTGATTCACATATACAGTATATCCCAGCAGTAGGAGGGAATGAGTGACGGCGAATGATTGGACACTCCTTTGTTGCCCTTGTTGACAGCCACTCAGAGCCAATGATAAAAATAGGATTGAAAAAAAAAGTTAAGATATTTATTTTAATCTCTTCATACCTTTGATGGGATGTAATTGATAAATATTTCCACGTTTCATATCTACGGTACGTGAAGAATTCTTTTACCGTCTGTGATGAGGTAAAAGATTATTTAAATCAAAATATTTGGTACAATCTGAAAAAAATATTTGATACTTACTGGGTATTTTGTGAAGTATTTCGACGAGTGTAATTTTATACTGTCAAGAAACTCAATATCGTGTGAATTAATACAACAGAATATTACAATGTTCCTTCACCTAGTACCGAGAGAGTATTACATTAAGTATTACCACAAGACATGAACTACAAACGTCTAAATTAATACTAAGTAATATTACCCCAAAAAATCTTTCCTTCACGGAGTACTTGGCGACCATTTCATCAACTATTTCGACAAGTATAATCGTGGAGGTCAGGAATCAAGTAATGGTTGTGGAAGCGTAAGGGATGAAGGACCCGCTTTACTAATGAACTGCACGGTCGGGCGAGCCGTCGGGAGGTGGTCATGTCATTTGGCGTCATTTAGTGCTGGCTGGCTGACTGCTCTCCTGGTTAATGTCCACAGCAGCCAGGGTGACGAGAGTTCGCATTTGCTTGTGGATTATTTCGCCATGTGGTATCGGATAGTTCACACTTCTGGATTATTTCGCATGTGGTATCTGATAGTTCACACTTCTGGAATATTTCGCCATGTGGTATCGGGCAGCTCACACTTGGTCTTCGAGTACCTCACATATGGTACAGTGGGATATTATACAGTATTTGTGAGTAGTACCGTCAACCCGTCCCCTTGTTACACCCACTGGAGACTGCCCAGCAACATCGCACGGACTCCAACCAAGGCTCTCTAGCATATAGTGGATGACAACAGTACTATGTGTGTGTTTTATGCCACTTAACGAAAGTCACAGTCCATTCAGGAGGTGTGTGTGTGTGTGTGTGTGTGTGTGTGTGTGTGTGTGTGTGTGTGTGTGTGTGTGTGTAGAGAGGCGCGCGCTTACGGATTGTTGGGATATTAGGCGTGAGTAGAGAGAAATAAGTTGTGAGAGAGCTTCAGAGACGAGTTGCAGTCATGGTAAACAAGGATCTGCCAAATATAGTACAGAGAGAGAGAGAGAGAGAGAGAGAGAGAGAGAGTCAAGAACTCCTCAGCTTTTCTCGACAAACTTAGGAAATTCATCTTCCAAATTACTGCCATTGGTGTCAGAAGACTGTGGGCCTGTGTGGTTTTTGTTCTTGATGTTGTTTATGGTCTTACGAACGAATGGTGGGGGGTAGGGGAGCTGTAGCAAGTAGTAGGTCACGGTAGCAGCCTCTTTAGGTAGTCTGTCAAAGTAGCCGGGTGGGGGGGGGGGGTTGTATTCATGTAGCCCGTAGTAATGTGGAAGGGACTACAACTAGTGGTGTTTTGTTGTCGAAGGGATAGTGGTTGCAGCTAATGAGTGTTTCACAGTTGCCGAGGGTGTAGTACAGTACAAGGTGAAGAGGTTGGTTTTTCTACTCTGTGTGGCAACTACAGTACACCCCCGCCCCTGTATATGATTAAGAAATGGATGCTTTACCGTGGTTGGGCTAGGGGGTGGTTGAGTCGACTGGTTGATTGTTTTGTGATCTGTGGATTGGTTTTATGGGTTGATAGTTGATTGGTTAGTGTATGGGTAGTAGGTAAACGAGCACAGGTGGTGGTTGATGGGTTAGTTGGTAAAAATAGGTTAGGTAGGAAGATGCGATGGTGGTGATGGTGGTGGTTTGAGAAGTCTTAAAATATATTCGTCTTAAGAAAGTTTCTCTGAGTTTTAACTGGGCCATATTTCTCTCTCTCTCACAACTTTGAGATGAAAACGCCGTGGCTGTGTGTGGGGGGACGAGTGTTGAGATTTACGTGAGAGTCCGGTCCGATGGTACGTTACTCTTGAGTCACACGCCCGCCTCTAACTCACTGAGAGGGACCTACTCTTCTCTGTCACACTGGAGGGACATATCGTTCGCTGCCACATTTGAGAGATATACTTACATTACTCACTGATGATAATTCTGGATATGAGTTCGTTTTTGTAAGTTTTTGTGACCATTATCTTGATAGGTACTCACGGTGGAAGGTAAACAACAACAAATATCAATAAACAGATAAATGGAGACTGACAAGGGAACCAAAAAACAAAAGAGCAATAATTATCGGTAGACATTAGAAAACGGAATATAAGCTGGAGTTTGAAACCAAGCTGACAAAACAACCAGCTTCCGAGTTTGAAATATTATGTCACCTGTAAATTATGTCCCAGAGCTGGTGTTAAGTGAAGGTATCAAGTTAAAATAAAGTTTCGGTGTAATTTTGATGATGATGTGGAGTAAATTTTGTGCTTTGGCTTAAATCCGTCTGTTTGATACGATTTTACATCTCTAGTTAGGAGGAATATTCATGGTTGACAAACTAGACTCACTGATACACGGGTCACTGTCAGAAAATTACGAAGCGGGTTGTTTTGTGTCTAGTTACTCAGTTAATGATCAGGTGACATTAACATTCACACGTAGGTTAAGGTGCCATTTAAATTAGGGAAAACTCACACAGCCAATTCACAGGTTAAGGCACTATATTATACTGCTGTTCACATAAAATAAACCATTGAAACTTACTGTAATGTTGTTTCTGAATTAATTGTTTTAAATTTGAATTCCATTGACTTATAAACAAGATGTCAAATGTCGATGGATAAAGCGAGTTTCAGAGTGATTTAAAGACCCAAAAACACATCAGGAAATACAAAAGAAAACACCTAACGCTATAAAAAAAAATACTGATAGCTATTACTGATAAAATCGCATTGGGTGTTGATGGGTTAATGCCTGCACGAGCTCTCTCTCTCTCTCTCTCTCTCTCTCTCTCTCTCTCTCTCTCTCTCTCTCTCTATGTGTGTAATTACCAGGTCTCCATTCCATTGTTGGTGAGTGAGGGAGGAGGGTGAGTGTGAGGTGGTTGATAGCTTAATATACTGTTATTGTGATGGGTATTACTGTGTGTTACATTGGTTGAGCGTCTGTGTACACGCCTGAGTCCTACTCCCCTCTGTCTCACCATCTTTCTCACTTAATATTATTATCTATGTCTATCTCTCTCACTTATTATTCTCCTCTCTATCTCATTATATCTCACAGTATTCCTCTCTCAATATCACCATCTTGCAGTATATTTATTCCCCTATCACACTATCTCTCTCACTTAGTATCTCTCAGTCTCTCGTACTATCTCACTCCCCAACTTTCCTCACTCATCACGGCCACGTTGTTATTGAGGGAGATAATGCCGCCATAACCGTTATTCTGATGCCTGTTGTGGCCCAGAGGTGATGGGAGAGAGAGAGAGAGAGAGATGGATTCACCTGCTATCACGAGTTCGAACGTATACCTGGAAATTGCTGCCACCTATTTATTACCGAACGCTTGTTATTGTGATAGACAGATTGGCTTGTGGTTCAGGTGAGGTTTGTGGTGATGGTGGTTCAGGTGATGGTGGTTCAGGTGATGGTGGTGGTGGTTCAGGTGATGGTGGCGGTGGTTCAGGTGAGGTTTGTGGTGATGGTGGTTCAGGTGATGGTGGTGGTGGTTCAGGTGTTGGTGGTGAGGATAAGGATTTGTGATTATTTAGTTAATCCTACAAGGAATTCTTACCCATTTATTAAGGACATAATCTAATCCTGATAGTGGGGGGGTAACGTGGTGAACCAGTTTATTCTGATGGGTGATTTACTATGGGTAATTGAGTTATTCTGATTGATTATTTAATATGGTGAATCAGATGCAGTCACTTTATCTGATAAGTGGTGTGGGTATCAGAGTCTTGATGATAATAGTGCTGAGGGTACAGAGAATTACCATTGTTACTAGATCACTAGAATTAACTGCCCCCCCCCCCCTCACCCAATACATCACGGACACTGGCTATCCTGGTGTAATGGGTCACTTGAATGGGGTCAATAGGGATGGGAATAAGAAGTCATCTGGGGTCAATAGGTCACACACCCCAGTAGGAAAATGGTTCACCTCTCCCCCGTTCTAGAGACGTACAGTTGTTATGGTGTTTTAGTTAGACCAGGTGGATGGATTAATGTGGATCAGGTGGATGAAATAATGTGGATCAGGTGGATGGAGTAATGGGGACCAGGTGGATGGAGTAATGTGGATCAGGTGGATGGAGTAATGTGGATCAGGTGGATGGAGTAATGTGGATCAGGTGGATGGAGTAATGTGGATCAGGTGGATGGGATAATGTGGACCAGGCGGATGAAGGTGGAGACGGTGATCCAGGTTCATGAGATACTTGTATTTCTGTTCAGTGTTTCAGCGTGGTTTGTATCAAGTGGTTGGAGTAACAGTAACAAGGTGATTAGGGTTGTGTAGTGTTTCTTGGTTGACTCCAGTATCATATGTTTCTCCGCCATCATCCACTAGAGACTCACTGTGTTTCTTGTGTTGGCGTGGATGGATCAGGTGAATGGAATAATAGTGAGTGAGATATGCGTTCTGTAGTATTGCCAAGTCGCGTCTGCTGTGTATTGCTGCCCATTCATCAGGGACACGGGCCATATCGCCTCAGTATGTGTGAGCAACAACACAAAGCTTACTGCAGCGTCGGGGATGGTGGGACCTTTCAGTACAGACGGGTTTATTATCATTTTATTAACACATGTGCTCGTAACATTGATGAGAGCGAACGTTCGTCTGGCGTAGCTTCCATAAACACATCGTTGCTGAGTGGTGGAAAGGATCTCCAGGTGGTGTTCATTGCTCGTACTGGCGCGGTTAAATGGTACGAGTCTTACTATACACCAACGTCTTTTCCTGCATCAGTCGTTTCATCAAAGACAAAACTACCCCTTAACATAATTCCAGAATATTTCTCACTTAACCACCAGAAGTTATAACTTTTCATCTGAGAGAAAACATTCCTCATCTCCCTCCAGGCCTCAGAACTTACTTGCACCAAGTTAGAGGAGCATATATTAACTTCATCAGTCAGCAGGACTTCACTTCACCCACCATGCCTCACTGTGTCGCTATCCTGCCCGTGCTGGTTCAGAGGCTCTTTGTACACCAGACTGCAGCTGTTCACACGTCACTCTTCTCCAGTGTCACCCTCCCTCACCCGTCACTCCCCTGATACACACCTGCCAATACTGCCCCAGACCTGGCTCCCTGCCACACACCAGATCCTCGCCACCTATCACGAGCCCTGCCACACGACAGGTCCCCGCTACCTATCACGACCCCTGCCACACGTCAGGGCCTCACCACCTTTCACGACCCCTGCCACACACCAGGTTCCCTCCACACACACACACACACCTCTCCTCCCTGCCACACTCGCCTCTCCTCCCTGCCACACTCGCCTCTCCTCCCTGCCACACTCACCTCCTCCCTGCCACACTCGCCTCCTCCCTGCCACACACACACACACACCAGCCACACACATTAGGTCACCAGTTATGACCCCCTCCACACACCAAACCCTTGTCATCACCAACCATTCCTCATTTTACAACGCCAGTTCCTCACCACTCAACTCACACACTGCCTCTAAAATCACCCTTCATCTGTCCACCGTTCTTCTGAGTTTCCCGTCATCAACACATTCTCAAGTCCTCACTCTACGAAGACCAACAGTAGGAAGACGGCTTTAGAGTTGTGTGTTATAGAGGGGGGGCAGTAGCAACGAGACGGAAGGTGGCAGGATTAAATGAGGGAGAGTGTGTTAAGGAAAAGTTTGTTTAATGACAGTGATTGGGGAAGAGTGTGTTGTTAATGACGGTGATTGAGGGAGGGTGTGTTTTTAATGACGGTGATTGAGGGAGGGTGTGTTTTTAATGACGGTGATTGAGGGGAGTGTGTTGTTAATGACGGTTATTGAGGGGGGAGTGTGTTTTTAATGACGGTGATTAAAGGGGGGGGGGTTTTACTAACAAGAATAATAACAGTATTGTTAGTTAATAATTAGGATAAGGGGTCAAGAAAAAACACCTGTATGTATTGTTCAGCAAAGGTTCCCTAAGTGGCTGGTGTGTTATCGCTTGTAGTATGCAGAGTCGAGCGAAAGTTTGGTAATAAGGTGAATATTCAGTTTTCAATATCTGCAAGTGGGTGACGCTGGTGTTTTGTGTCGAAGGGAAAGTTTTTTCACTTTCCAGCATCTAGGTTGACTTTCTCTTACTTTCTTTATCCAGATATATGAAGTGTGAGAGAGAGAGTGATTGTTTGGCTGTGGAGTTTTGAGTTCTTTATGAATTATATGAAAACATTCTCTCTCTGTTTTATTACTTATGGTCGTGTGTGTGTGTCGCCTTTTATAGCTCTTCCTTCCTTTCTTGATCTCTCATTCTCTACATCTTGTTATCGTTCGTTCTATCCATCTGTCTTTTACGGCCCATAGTGTATATTTTTACCCTGTTCTTTACTCCTCTTTTGATGTCTCCTGTCTGTGTGTATTGTTACCTTGGGCCACTCTGTCTGTCAGTGCGTCTGTACTTCCACTTATTATCACACACA
The DNA here is from genome assembly GCF_018991925.1 of Homarus americanus. Lineage (NCBI taxonomy): Eukaryota > Metazoa > Arthropoda > Malacostraca > Decapoda > Nephropidae > Homarus > Homarus americanus. The sequence continues at coordinate 1,476,874 of NW_024735038.1, forward strand.
CACACACACACACAAACACACACACACACACACACTCCCTCATAATAACCCATTATCTCCGTCTCCTCTCACTTCCCTCTCCCATCTCCTCTCCCCCATCTCCCACCTCACCCTCCCTACCTCCAGCTCGGCCCATCCACCTCCCCATCACACTCTTATGCAAATTGACCTTTATGAACCAGTCTGTATGCAGGCCCCCGAGAACAACAAGCTTTTTTATGTTCCAATTTTGGAGTCAGAGAGTGAGAGAGAGAGACTGTATGTATGTATATATGTATGTATTTATGTATGAGTGAATGATTGTTTGTATGATTCCTCCTACGTCTGAAATATGACGAGGGTGCCATTTTCTTGTGATAGTAGAATATGTGTGTCTTAGATAATACCAGTATGTACTTATAATATGTGCTCTAATATGTCTATCTTGGGGTATAATATGTAAAGTCCACGAATGTATTTTTCAGACGTTACTAAATTATTGTATTATTCCGCCATCAACCGCTAGTGTCAGTAATGTGTTTGTGTGTGTGTGTGTGTGTGTGTGTGTGTGTGTGTTTGTGTGTGTGTGTGTGTGTGTCTTTTATAAGCCACAATATATGATCCCACATGAGTCTTGTATTATGATAACGCTGGTGGCTGCTGTGAGTTGTATTATGTATGATATACTTGTGTTTGTTTTATCTCTCGTCTGTCTGTATCTCTTGAGGTTTTTTGTTTGTACTGGAGGAGATATTTTATGTAGTATTAGTATTTTTTTATGAGATTTTATGTAGTTTTTGTTTTTTGAGATATTTCATGTATTTTTTTTTATATTAGAGGTATGTGTATAAGATTAGGTACAGGTTGTGTTCAAGGGTGGAATATGTCAGCTTGATAAACCGCTTGTAGAAATATTTGTACATGTTTGTTTATCGTTAGTCTGTAGAAGTGGTGTTGACTGACGAAACGTATCTTTATTTTGTGTGTGTGTGTGTGTGTGTGTGTGTGTGTGATAACATTCGGAACTGCTGTGGGTTAAGTCGTTTTTGGTCAGGTCAGGTCAGGTCAGGTCAGGTCAGGTTAGGGTTAGTAATATGAATATTTCTCTTTGTTTACTGTAAAAAGTTGTGTACATCTTTGCCAGGTAACCGATATGAATGTGAGACTTTATGAGTTTTGGCAGGAAGTTAAAAGTTTCGAGCCTCGTAGTTTCCTTGTGGTGGTGGAAATGGCTGAAGAATGATGGCAGAGTTGCTGTAGTCGACAAATACACGTTTCTCTGAGCCGTAGTAATTCTCTGCGTGTACAGTACAGTTAGTTAGTGCCACTTCTCTCCTGGTTTCATCTCTCTGTTCCGGGAGAATTGGGTGTAGAGTCTCCCTGATTGTGTGTGTGTGTTTGCCAGTGTCCTCATAAATGTATACAACAACTCATACAAATAAATCTGTATTTTAACCAAACATTATGTGATATACGCTACAACAGGGTCACTGGTGAGTACGATCGTCATTCATTTCCCGTTATTGTCTCTCAGATTATGGTTGAAAGTTAATCATTCAGTTTCTGTCATTGATGTCCACTAGGGCTTTGGTGACCCCGCTAGGCACTCGTAAACAAGACTTAGTGTAGGCGTGACACTACTACACTCCTCCTCCTAGTGTACAGTCATCCAAAGAGGTCCTGTCACGAACCATGAACCCCGAGATTCACACTCTTGAATCCGAAGCATTTATGGACAGAATAATGTATCAGTGTCTACTGCTTCGGGTTCACGAGTCTGAATCGTGGTTCGCGACAGGACTTTTTTGGGTGACTGTACATGAGGCTTGATTATGTTTTCCCTTTCAAGATTTTGCTTTATTAAAAAAAAAGGCCAGAGAACTTCAGTTTAAAATCGTAAACTATTTCTTATTATTATTTTTCTTGTTTACTCTTTTATACGTATTTGTGTCCTTTAAAGCTGACGCATTGAAAGGCCCAGTATTTTTTTAGCTTGCCTGTACGAGTTCGCGAGGGGCTTATTCTCTTCCCTACTCTCGTCGCCTTCCTCGTCGTCATTACCTTACCCTTACCACCTGCCCGCCAACAACCTGTCTCTCTACCACCTACCCCTCCACCAACTACCCCTCCACCACCTACCCCTCCACCTACCCCTCACTTCCCTCACCAACTACCCTCCACCAACTACCCCTCCACCAACTACCCTCCACCAACTACCTCTCCCTACCTCTCCCACCACCTACCCTCCCACCCTCTCCACCACCTACCCTCACCAACTACCTCCACCCCCTACCCCTCCCACCTACCCCTCCCCTACCCCTCCCCCTACCCTCACCCACCTGCCTCCCCACCTACCCCTCCACCACCTACACCCTCCACCTTACTCCTCTATCACCCCCCTTTACCCTTACCCTCCCCCTTATACCTCCTCTACCTTCCCCTCACCCCCTACCCCTCCACCCCCTACCCCTCCCACCCACCCTCCCTCCCACCCCCTACCCCTCCCCACCCCCCACCCCTCACCACCTGCCCCTCCCACCACCTACCCCTCCACCTACCCCTCCACCACCTGCACCCCTCCACCCCTACCCCTCCACCCCCTACCCCTCCACCCCTACCCTCCACCCCCTACCCCTCCACCCCTTACTCCTCTACCACCTTCCCCTCATCACCTGCCTTCCATCACCTACCACCTGCTACACACACCTGTCCCTCAGACGCCCACAGCAGCACCATGACCTTTTCCACAGTTTATTATATAATCTGGATTTAATGGTCAAGTCGTCCTGTTTAGCTGTTATCTTCTCTTGGCCAATAATTCCCCTTCCAATAATTCCCCTTAATTCTCCCGTATTTAATAATCCGACTCTCTGTATTTCATTCCTTCGTGTCTGTTGATAATTCTTGTGTTAATTCTCCATTGTTCTTTGTTATCCTTTAATCGCATTTATTGTTTTATACTTTACTTTATAATGCCGGAGTGTTTATTGGGGAAATATGTCTCATGTGTTTTTAGCTTAAACTCCTTTAATCTGTTTTATCCGGTAAAATTTTTTTTTCGTATTATCGTGTTTTAGTTAATTATTCCCCCTTTATTCTGTTTTATTTACTCATTCGATATTTCTTTTTATTATCGTATTTTAATTTATTGTTCGTCTTTGTTTATCCAGGAAACCGATTTTTTTTTATTGTGTTGTAGGCGAAAAATATTCCTTCTACTCTCCAACTTCCCATCATCAGATTTGTCGTATTATTATCGTGTTTTAGCGTATAATTCGCCTTTATTACCCCCTGTCCCCTAATCCGATTTTTCGCATATTTATCGTATTTTAGCTGAATCGTCCGCTTATCACGCTAAATGTTTTTGTTTCGGTATTCAGTAGTCTGATTTTCGGTATTACATAAAGGGGAGGATATGTAGAGAGAGAGAGAGAGAGAGAGAGAGAGAGAGAGAGAGAGAGAGAGAGAGAGAGATTTGTAGGGAGGGAAAACTTGTAGGAATATATTGGTGTTTGTATTGTAGGAAGTGGATGAAGGTGGATGGTGGGGAGTACAGGTTTGCTTGGATGAGGGTGGGACGGGTGTGGATTATGGGTGGGGGGGGTGTAGAGATTGAGGGTGGGGACAGGTGTGGGCGGATGAATTATGGGCGAACTACGTTGTGGATAAGATGGGAAATGATGTGAATGGGGGGGGCAGGTGGATGGATTTACGGGTATACTGGGTGAGTGTGAAGGCAGGGGATGGATGTGGTAGAAGGGCACAGGGAAGGTGTAGGAGCAAGTGGAATATTTTCGAACTGATTAAATGAGCGAGTGAGTGACTGAGTGTGAGGGGATGAGTGAGTGAGTGAGTGTGAGGGGATGAGTGAGTGAGTGAGTGAGTGTGAGGGGATGAGTGAGTGAGTGAATGAGTGAGTGAGTGTGTGTGAGGGGGGAAGCTGTTGAGAGGACAAGAGAGAGGAGGAAGAGTTACGTGTGTGAGGAAAATTGAGTGGTTGTCCTTGGAGATGTGATAGAGTGGTATAGGAGGGAGTAAGGGCAGTATTGTGAGAGGCTGTGGGTAGGAGGTAGGGGGCGTGAAATGAATAGCAATGTGTATAGTAGGGTAAGAATGTGTATGTGTGTGTGTATATAATCATTGAAGTGAGGAGATGTGGATGGTTGTGTGTTTATATGAGGAATGAAGATAATGAATGTGGTTTTTGGTGTGTGTTTCGTGTTGTGTCTTTCTGGTTTGTTTGGTCATATACATGTGCTTTACGTCTTTACTAATATATTCAGATACCTCTTTTAGATACAGCTTAAAGGACAAATAAAAACTGATTTCGTACAATACCCCAAAAAATGACCCCCAAAACATGAAATATACTTGATATTAGCGACCTCAAAATGCGACATTCTAGTTCTTGATGGCCCAGGTAAGCAGCTGGGTACACCTGTCCCACCACCGCCTGAGATCTCACGCTCTCCTAAATGAACGCTGGCAAGATGTAACCCGAGAGTTTATTGCGGGCGGCGCTACTGAGGCAACTGGTCCACTCTGCCGTCTTCTGGGTCCTTGGGCTGTCTAAATGAACGCTGGCACTGTATCACCCGAGAGTTTTATTGCAGGGGGTCGCTACAGCTCCTTCCTCCTGGTCACTTAATTTATGACGAGAATGGAATTTTATTTTTTTATTTTTTTTTTAGGAAGGTAGTCGGGTTTTTTCAAGGGTAGATGGTCTGGTTTTTTAAATATAGATAGTCGGGTTTTTCAAGGGCAGGTGACTGAGTTTATAGAGTAAGACGCCAGAATTTACGAGTCAAGAGACTGAATTTCATGGTTAACCGATCGGCTTCCACGGATAACTGACCGAATATCACAGAACGTTTGTCGGACTTAATGGGCAAGTGGACGGATTTTACGGACAACTTCACCCTGTTTCAGTCACATGCATCCATCACCGCCATAAACAATAACAAAAAAAGACCAAATCTCGTTGTTGGTGAACTTGGCGTCCTCAGACCAGAAGCCAAAGAGACCAGTAAGACTCTCCTCAAAGGTGGCTGAGTGATTTATCCTCGTACAGTTGAGTGGGGTGATTGGTGGCTTGATGAGTGTGTGTGTGTGTGTTGGGGGGGTAGTTCAGGCTTGTTTGTATGAAAGTGTGTGTGTGTGTGTGTGTGTGTGTGTGTGTGTAAAGTAAGTAAAAACGCTTCTAGTCACGGCGGCGGTATAGCCTTGGCGCTTTCTCGATGACCTACAGACTCATCCTTGTGCCATACCTTGTGGGGGAACTTGGCAGGTACTATCCTTACAAGTCAGGTAACGTTCTTAAACGTGAGGTCTGTCCTTACATCACCAGCGAGAGGGAAAATTTTACGCACGAGCCTTTGAGATTCTGGTGAGTGGTGAGGGAGGCAGGTGTGTCGTAATTCACACGGAAGGTGGAGCTACGACACACACACACCTATACACACACACACACCTACACACACACCTACACACACACACCTACACACACACACACACACACTTACACACACCTACACACACACACACACACACACACACACACACACACACACACACACACACACACACACACACACACACACACACACACACACACACACACACACACACACACCTACACACACACACACACCTACACACACACACACACACACACACACACACACACACACACACACACACACACACACACACACACACACGCACCTACACACACACACACACACCTACACACACACACACACACACACACATACACACACACACACACACACACACACACAGAGGCCAGTAATAAATTATCGGGATACAACACTTTCCGATTTAACACCCTTCAGTAGGAGCCTTTGAGAGGAGCCTTACCCTGCCCTACACTCCCCCTTGAACTACACAGCAAGTATGATATATCGTCTCCTCCCCTCATTCACACCCATAACACGCTCCCCTCGACCTGGTTACACTCCGAGGGAAGCCGCTGTGCGTGATTGCTCTCCTCCCCTCACAAGGAAACACACACAAATAAAGCGAGAGAGAGAGAGAGAGAGACTGATGTACCATTGTCAAGTGCCAAGTTCTTTGATCCACGTAAATGTGTGTGTGTGTGTGTGTGTGTGTGTGTGTGTGTGTGTGTGTGTGTGTGTGTGTGTGTGTGTGTGTGTGTGTGTGACGGAGTGAGAAAGGAGGTGGTTGTCGCCTTGATGGGATTCTGATGCGTTTTTTCTCGTGTTTTTAGGTCAAATAGCATCGTTTATGAGTCCCTCCCAACCCAACTTACACGTCCTCTTCCACCAACTCTTCCACATCACAGGTTTCTCCCTCCCACCCCTTACCATCCCTTTCTCCATCTCTTCCATTTTGTTCCCCTCCCTTTCCATATATCTCTGTTATAGTCACTACTTTCCCACACACCTTTATTGTATTTTTATTTCACCATTCTAATATTTTCCCCCTTCCATTCCATATCTGTCCTTCCATAGGGTGTCTCTTTCCCTTTCCACTAGCATCCTGCACCCCTTCCATTCCACACGTTTCCTATTATAGACTATTACCCATTCCACAAATTTATTTTAGTTTCCCTTCACACTAATACTAAAACCAATACCATCCCGCACTCTCTTCCTTCTATCCATTCCATAACACCTCTACTAAAACCAAAACACCATCCTATCTAGTACCCGTTGTTCTCCCTCCCATTTCCATTCTTTTTTTTTTGTCGCCCACCCATCCCACTACCCTCACTATGGCCCTCTTCTCTACCACCCCCCACTACATGTTCCTCCTGGGGCAACATTTTCCCTGTCATAAAATTTCTCTCAACCTACCACACCCCAACTCGTAGAGAAGCAATCTTTCCCTTAGCCACACACATTCCCTTACTCTCTCTCTCTCTCTCCTCTCTCTCTCTCTCTCTTCTCCAGTACACCCCCAACACCCCTCACTGTCTCCTTCCCATTGTTGCTTCATATTTACGGCCATTTAGGTAAACGCAGATAACTCCTTTTATTTATTGTTATATGTGAACATTTTACCAGTGTAGGTGCAGAAGGCTGTATTAATGTGGGAACTAATTGTCCTTTCGCGGTGAAGAATAGACACACACACACACACACACACACACACACACACACACACACACATATTGATGTTTTATTTCATTATTTTTTTACAATTCCTTTCCAAATTCGACGTCGTGTCTTCGTAATCGAGAGCAACATAGATTCGTATTCACACACACTGTTATCCAATCATTCTATTCAATAAAATAATCTAAGTACAGTGATGAAGAAGAAATATCCGCCAAAACTCACCCAAGTACAGATAATTAATTGGGGTCCGTGGCTTCAAGCAAACACGGTGAGAAGTTTGAGGTTGAAATTTGATACAAACGTCTTGAGAACTGTAGGTTATGGCGTTTTACATCACGGGATTGATTGGTGTTGTTAAAGGGTGAGTGGTGGGGTCCGCCGAGTGTCAACACCATCTCTGTTATTGGTGGGAATACTATGTCAAGGTGGCTTAAGTACACGGTTGTGGGAGAGTGATAGGCCATAACTTTACATCAGGGAAGGGATATAAAGGGAAGGAATGTGATAGAAGATGATGAAGAAACGGGAGAAGAAAGGATGAGGAAAAGAGGAGACATCTTTCTTAGGTCATAAATATCGTGTGAGCGATTTGAGATGATTTGTTGTGATGCTTACCTTTTACTTCCCTCCTCCTGCCCCCCCCTCCCTCCTCCCTCCCCCATCGTCTGCCATGATCCTGCTACCTCTCACACACGTCACCACACGTTCCTCGTCCAGTCCTCGTCCCACATGACCCTGCACTCTCACACACGTCACAACACTTCTCTCTAGGTCCGAGCTGTAACGGGGTTTTTGCCTGTTATTGTGCACTGAAAGTAAGACAATGGAGATAGTGAAAGTGAAGGCTAAAGTTTGACTTATTTATTATTATTATTATTATTATTATTATTATTATTATTATTATTATTATTATTATTATTATTATTATTATTATTGTTGTTGTTGTTGTTGTTGTTGTTGTAGTTTTCTTTTTTTTGGGGGGGGGGTGAAGGAAAATCAGTTTGCCAAGGATCCTTCATGCAAAAGTTCTCCAGATTTATCTTTAAATCTTCCTTCACACATATTCTGCAAGTTTATACACGTACGCACACTCACACACAGGATGAGTGTAGCATTTTGAAGATCCGCGGACCCTCAAATCTCTCCTCATGCACTCTTTCTGCAAGTACGTACGTATACACACACACACACACACACACACACACACACACCCCGCCGTGAATATAGTCCTCTCTTGGGCCAACCCTCATCTTTGAGCGGAGCCGATGAAAAATTCAACGTGTGGAGTCTCTGGTGCGAGGAGGAGGAGAAGAATAAATGCCTTATGTTACCAAGAACGCCAGGGATGAGGCGGCCCCGGTGCTGGTGCTTAAGGAGGTCTAGCGGCGTCACGTGTGGTACTGTGTGACAATTGGCAGAGTGTGTGACTGTGAATTTTAGATTGAGTGGTGTAGAGTGAGTGCGAGATTTAGAGGTGGGAGTGTGTGGTCTTATGTGAGAGTGAAGTTTAGAGGGAGAGTGCCAAGTTCAGTGTAAAGTTTTGGACTGAGTGGAAATTCGAAAATACGATTTATATATGTTTTTTTTTTTAGTGCCAAGTTTTGAGTAGGATTTGCGAAGTTTTGAATAAGAGTGTGAAGTGTGAGGGAGAGCCTATCGAAGTGAGAGGAAGGGTTCAGCGGTAGTAGAAATGTGAGAGTAAAACAGTGAAGAGAGTACATGAACACGGAAGCAACAGAGTGTAAAGAATATAAGACTAGAGTGAGAGATGAGTGTGAAAAGTACATTGTGAGAGAGAGAGATTATCAGAATAGATTGAGAGAGTGAGTGTGTTAGAGTGACAGACTAAGTGTGTTAAAATAGAGTGAGAACGTGTGTCAGAAAAGGAAATGTGAACCAATGAGGTGCATTTTGGATTTTTTAACGTGTGTGAATCCACCTGGACTTTCCAATTAATCGGGAAATTGGATGAAATTGGATTAAGAAATATTTGGTGTGAAAACCTTGGCGGCCCCATTTGGTTAGGTGCGGAAATATTACTTTTTGTTCAGACGTAAAATGTTACAAATTGTTTGGGAGAGGGGAAAATGACTTGTTTGTTTAGTATGTAAATGTTGTTTGCTTAGTAGGTGTAAAAAATAATTCTTGTTTGTTAGGCGTATAAATATTGTTTGCTGGGAAGGTAACAAAATATATGTTTTATATTAACGAATACAATGAAGTTATTGTTTGGGGGGTGAAGATAGTGTTTATTTTCTAAGGTGTTAATATTGTATTTGTTTGCAAGGTGTTCCATCTAAGAAAATTTTTCTTGTTAGTGTGAGAATTTGGTTTGATGTGTACAGAGAAGTTTGGAGAGATTACTTGTAATATGTTACAGGTGTGAAAATCTAGCGGGTTTTTTTCTGGTAAACGTGAGGTTAAAAATCTTTCCTGGTTGTGTATATAAGCTGTTGCCTCCGAGGTGCCACGGGGGGGTCCAGGTCAATAATTTAGTGGAGCTTGAGGGAGGGAGGCAGGTAAATATTAGAACGTGTCTCCAGGGCTGGCCGTGACCCTGGGTGTTGGTGCTGCTCCTTCCTTCCTTCCTTCATTCCTTCTGTTTCTTTCTCCTATTCCTCTTTCTCCTCGTCTTCGTTCTCTACATCTTCCTCCTCATGTTCGAGCGTGTCCTCAGGGCCGACCTTGACCCTGGGTGCTGCAGTTCCTTCATTCTCCTCTTCCTTCTCCTCCCCCCCCTCCTCCTGTGCATGAATGCGAGTCTCTTTAGGTGGTGTTGACCCTGGGTGATACATTCTTCCTCTTCTCTCTTATTTTTTTTTAGATCCCTGCTTTTTTTTTTTTTCCTTTCTCCTATTTTTGAACACCTCATCATCCTCCTCCTCCTCCTCCTCCTCCTCCTCCTCCTCCTCCTCCTCCTCCTCCTCCTCCCTCCTCCTCCTCCTCCCTCCTACTATCCTCCTCTTCCTCTTGTTTCTTCTCTCTCACTTCTCCCTTCTGAAGTTTTATACATTGCAAAAAAATTAAGTTAATTTCGACTTTCAAAACTCACCATAAAAAGTATAAAAAATATTAACACTAAAACCCAAAGTAAATAATAATTTTTTTTAGCCTATTAATAGATGCAATTTATATTTATTTATTTTTTCTATATTTAGTTATTAGAGAATTTAATTAATTTTTAGACTCAGTTATTAGTGAATGTAATTAATTTTTTGGTAATTAGTTTTAGACTCGTATATTAGATGATTTTTTTTTATATTTAAGAGATAGTATAAATATATTTCCGAAGAAACTATTTATTCCAATGAACAATTTTTTTTCTTGTTAAATTGTAAAACTTAATTATTAGAGAAATTTTTTGTTTCATGGTGCAATATAATTTGTTTTCCTAATTATTTTTAATCCATTTAATATATTAACTTCACCCTACGTCAACTTGACCCTATGATATATCTTAGCCCCTTGAGTACGATAACCTAGCATCTTAAGTACGATCTCATTAATCTCTTGAGTGTTATCCCAACCACTTGAGTACGATAACATTCCCTTGAGTACGATGACTTAACCCATTGAGTATGATGACTTAACACCCCCTGAATACGATGGCATAAATCCCTTAGTGTGTTAACCCCTTGAGTACGATGAATTAAGTACTATGATTTAACCTCTTGAATGTGATACCGTAACCCCTTTAGTTAGAAGAGACAATTAGAATTCAAGGAGGATAATTTTTAACGGTAACTTTTTCAGGACAGTATGTACAGTAGAAAGCTGTTTCAAAGTATATTTTAAACTCGTGTACTAGAGAAAGGATTCAATTATATAGAGTGTAAATTGTTTCCTGTTGTCTCTGTTATAATGTGAACTTCATTTAATTGAGGTAGACGTTATGTAGTTAAAAGGAAAAAAGTAATTTCTTTCCTAGGAGTAACAAAATTTCATATAAAGAGAGAACAGTTATGTACTTGCTGGACGTATTCTTTTTTTTTCCCAGTAAAATCTAGACCCCATTTAATTGAAAAATTGTGTAGTTGTAGGATATTTTTTGTTGTTGTTTTTGTGTTATTAAAATCTAAGGTTTAATTTAATTGAGGAAATGTGCGTAGCGGCAAGGGGAAAAAAATATTGTTTTCTTTCCTAGTAAAATCATACCTTCATTTCATTGAGAAAACAGTTATATGTTTACCGGGCAAATTCTTTCTTTCCTCCGCCCCAGTAAATTCCTTCCGTGGTTGAGTCGTGAGCGAGCCCAGCCGGGATGCCATAAAACCTTTGAGCTCCCAAAGAACTCACACGCCGTGATATGAACGAGCACACAGTTTGTAGACGCGGAATATAACTGGTCCGTTTTAAAGGAAGTTTTCTCTGGTTTTGCGAGGTTTTGAACTGAAATGTTGCCTTCCTGTCTCCACCTGCAGTGGAAGTCAAATAGACTCGCGCACGCTTTGACTTCGCCTCGGTAAAAGGAAGGAAAAAAATAAAGTGAGGATGTAGTGGAAGAACTGGTCTTAAGTTGCAGCCACAGCAAAGTAGTAGTCGACGTGGGGTGGGGGAGGCGACGTGGGGTGGGGGAGTTGACGTGGGGTGGGGGAGGCGACGTGGGGTGGGGGAGGCGACATGGGGTGGGGAGACGACGTGAGTTGGGGAAAGTGATGCAATATGAAGGAATTTTGGGGAAGATGGAGGAGGTGTGGAGTAGATGAGGTGACAGTATTAGCCTCTTGATGTTAGGTAAGAATATCAGCCTAGGCGACAGTGTTATACCTTGGGGCTGGCAATAAGGTAACTGTGAGAGTGGTTGTAAAGGAGATGGTGTAAGAGGCAGTAAATTAGCGTAAGTAGAGGCAAGTAGAAGTTAGTAAGAGGGGCGTGGAGGGAGAGCGAGAAGGGTCTCACTGCAACTTAAAGAAGACATTGAGAACACGTAAGAGGGAGAGGTTAAGTGCCCATGAAACTCGAGTATGACATCTGGAAAAGAAAATGGATATTCATGAGACTCAGAAGCGGGAGGAAAGAGGATTATTGTCACAGAACTTGAAGGAGTCGGTGAGCGGGTGAAGGGTTTGCCCATCTACCTGCAGACACACGCGTGGGATAAAACGTATGCACATACAGCTTTGATCTAGGGTGTGAGGCGAGGTAGGGACTGGTGAAACTTGTAGGAGACAGACAGGTAGGACGGCAGAGACAAGCCCTCGGGGAAATGTTGGAGGGGAAAACTTTGAAGAGGGGCATTGTGGTGCCTCTCCTGCCCAGGGGTAATTTATCTCCGTGTCATGTAGACGAGGTCGTGGCTCCTCACAGTGAGTGGAAGGTCATCTTCGCCTGAGGTAATTTATCTTCGTGTCGTGTAAAGAATGTTGCTGCTTCGCAGAGTAATGGGTCATCTCCCCTGACTGTCGCTGTCGTCGTGTGAGGTACGTGAGGGCGTGGATCAGCACCACAATAAGGCGTCCCTGGCAATTTGGGTATAACATCCTTCATGTCAGTGTAGATGGAGTATACGTAGAGGGAAGTGTAGTTCGTCTCCGTGATGAAGTATCTGCCTCTAGTGCCGCCGTCGCCGCCGTGCTGGGAGGAGTGTGTGTGTGTGTGTGTGTGTGTGTGTGTGTGGTTAGAGAACGTCACCGCAGCGATAAATATCGATTGTTATTTTTAAGTTCTTGGCGTGTCACGTAGATGGAGTTTTATGTAGACGGAGATGAGACCCATGACAGTGATGGGTCATCTGCGTTCAGTTTCACTGTCGTCTTGTTTGGTGGAGTGTGTGTGTGTCCCCCCAAAGGTCGTCCCCAACCATACACACATCCGAGCGTCTTGTGTGGTTGGTGCTCAGCTCACGCGCAGAGGAGAATCCTGGTACGGGAGTGATAGGTTACCTGCGTCTAGACTCCCTGCAACCGCGTGTGCAGTAGAGTTAGCAGGGACGTGTCATACCAACGTTAAACTATCCCTTAATCCTTAGAAGACCTCTAAGTTGCGCTGAGTACCATCCCCCAAGTCATTACCCTGGAGGAGCTGGGTGGTAGTCACCAGATCACAGCCTCATATAAAGAGTATTGTCCCAGTGTCTCCTCCCTGATCTCTCGGGTCCCTGGTGTCTTGCATTAATGAGCGGGTCGTGTCTCCCGGGTGAGGGAAACAATAATGCACATACAAGAGGAAATTCTTAGTCTAAATGAACCTCAGTGACTTTAAAGACGATGATTCCTTCCACCACAATTGCTTTATGGAACACTTTTTAGAGCGAGTCCCATTATGGTTGGTGTGTGTGTGTGTGTGTCGCTTCAAGTGTACACGTGATGTAAGTGTAAGTGTTGAATTAATTACCCTGTTTTCCAACTGCCTTTACTGAATCAAACATTTTCGTTTTACACATAAAGGAGTTGTAGAATTTGTCTGATCTTTAACGTAGAATCCAATCTGTTTCCATCCAATAACCTGCTTCACAACGCTTGTTTGAAGGGTCCATACAGACACCAACTTTATACGAGGAACTTCAACAGGATATCAGAATGGAGCGTCCTTTACTAAGACGAGGAACGAGGGAGGGTAAAAGCGACCGCCGTGATCAACTTGTGGTTAGAATGCGGCCGGCGGGGAGAAACTAAGTTTTACAGCCGCCAATTCACTTTGTGATATGGTACATAAATACTGCTGTCGCCAGACATTCACCCCACCTGCCTCTGTGGTGGTCCAGACCAGTCTGCCATGCGTGGGTAACAGCTGGAGCCCACCCTCCCATTGTCGGAGACCGTCCCGTATATACAGTATATAGCAAACGAGGAGAGAGTGAGGCTTTTTGCTCGTACCATAAGAGAGCGCCACTAATTGTATAAGGTGGGTGAACCCTCCATAAGTGAGCCATTGCTGGGTGGAAGGGACACCGGGCTCTGATGATTGCTTGTGCTGGAGCTATTTATGAGGTACAGATCTTTATTACAGTTTTATATATTTATTTATCGACAGTTTTTCCTTTCTTTGATAATGAAATGCGGGAAGGTAAAGGGAGTTGTTCTCACAACAAACACGTCACCTGAAGAGATGTACTAAAACGGAAACGATGGGAAATAGAAAAAAATTCAATTATCATGTTCCTACCTGCTGCTGTAATTTGGCACTAACGCTGTTGTGTAGAGTGACCGTATTCAAGAAAAAAATCCATTAAAACATGAACAAGAGTGTGTGTGTGTGTGTGTGTGTGTGTGTGGTCAATATTTGAGGAAGTCGAGCGTGAATAATTCCGATTATCTCGAGTGAAATGAGGAGTGACATGTGCGTCAAGTTTTACACTATTTTTACCTGAATAAATGAATGATAGAAAGTTGGTGCTTCAAATCCACTGAAAACGGCTATTAATGAATTATTATTGAAGTCTCTAATACTTTAATTTTGTAGCTTATAATATTGAAAATTTAATTCATACCGAAGCAGTAAAAATTCAATTAGAGACATACATATTTTTTTTTACTTATGAATATTTAATTAAAGTTAAAGAACATTAAATTACCAACATACGGATTCCTCACTTTCATAACGATTGCTATATTTTAGTAGATTCTGACATGATTTCCATATTGTATTTAATCCTGGTCTCGATTTCTATTCCATATTTAATTCTGACACGATTACTATAGACACCTTAAGCTTGTTTTAGTTCTGTGTTGGATATTACGTAATTTATGATGACCTCGCTGGGTGTATATCGGTAAGGCGGACATATTGATATCTACTTCTCTATCCGTCTGATCCGTCTAAGTATGGTAAACCCATTGAGTAGGATGATTTTTGTTGCCTTCAGTATAATGGCATTATACTTATGGTGTGTTATGCGGTGTTCATGGGGTTAAATCATCGTACTCAAGGGGTTTAGTCATCGTACTCAAGGAGTTAAGTCATAATACGTAAGGGGTTAAGTCATCGTATTCAAGGGGTTAAGTCATCGTACTCAAGGAGGTAAGTCATTGTACTCATGGGGACAATGAGATTGTCCTAACAGTATCCTCCTATAATGAAGTGGTTTTGTAGGTTGTCATATAATCATCCCTTTATAATATAACTTGATTTGAGTGAGTGTGTGTGTGTGTAATATATAATAATTAACGTTTATAAACTAGCCAGAAGGCTGAAAATACAGTTATATTTGGGGGAGTACAAATAATATACAAGAACATAAACACAAAAAAAAACACAAACAACAAAAAAAAAAAACAAAAAAAAACGTGTGTGTGTGTGTGTGTGTGTGTGTGTGTGTGTGTGTGTGTGTGTGTGTGTGTGTGTGTGTGTGTGTGTGTGTGTGTGTGTGTGTGTGTGTGTGTGTGTGTGTGTGTGTGTGTGTGTGTGTGTGTGTGATTTAGATTTTTCATACAAAAACTATACTTATTTATTTATGTATTTCAAGAACATAACACGAGGATTTTTTCTACATGACATAAATTCAAAAGTTTAGCCTAGGACACGGCGTTGAAATTGTAACTAATAAAACTTATGAGAGAAATACTTGAAAGGAATTTTTTTTTACATTTTTACTTTTTTTTTATTTTTGCATGGATATGAAACCGTATTTTGAATCATCCATCGTAGAGTTTTGTGCATTTTGCTTTTATTTGATGGATTGGATGAAAGGAAGAGCAAAAAAAAAGGCAGAGGATCGCAAGAGTGACTGTACTGTTTGTATGAGCAACAACCAAACAGTGGCAGGAAGAGAAGGGGAGAAGGGGAAAGGTGGGAGGGTAGAGGAAGGTGGGTAGGGGAAGAGTGGTGATGGGGAGGTTGATGGGGAGGAGGGTAAGGAAAGGTGGTGATGGGGAGGGGAGGGTAAGGGAAAGGTGGTGATGGGGAGGGAGGGTTGTGGGAGGGTAAGGGAAAGGTGGTGATGGGGAAGGAGGGTTAAGGGAAGGGCTGGTAATGGGGAGGGAAGGATAGTGAAGGGAGAAAGTAATTATTGTTTGGTATACGGTATCGGTAAACTGGAGAAAATAATATCTTGCCTCCTTCAGTGAGTGAGAGTAATCTTTTCTCAGCTAATAAGTGTGTAAGCCAACAAGCAACACACGTATAGAGCTGCTGACACAAGATTTCGGAAAATATGACGTCATCCTTCAGAATTCGAAGTTCGGTTTTATTGTAATATTGTAAAAAAAAATAGATAACTAATAGTCCTGTTGACTCTAGTACACTCAGTTGTCGAAATAGCCAAGTGATGTCATAATATTCAGACAACAGTTGTTCCTTAAAAAGTGTATTTCCGCCACGTTCCAGCAGCTGAGGCCTCGACCATACACACCCACCTATAAAAGTGTTTTGTTTTTGTTTTTTCCTAGTGAGTCGCATTGTTGTGAGGTGAATTAGGACAATGGCTGACTGACTGTACAGGGTTCTCTACTCCTTTTCCTCTTTCTCCTCCTATTGCTTCTATCTTTCTCTTCTTTCCCTTCACTTCCCCTCACCTTACCTTACCTTACCCTCCAATCTCATCCTCCTCCTCTCCTCTCTTCTCACCCCCTTATCATCCTCCTCCTCCTCCTTATCCTCCTCCTCCCCCTTATCCTCCTCCTCCCTCCCCCTATCCTCTCCCTCTCCCCTCTCCCCCTTATCCTCCTCCCCTCTCCCCCATCCTCCCTCCTCCTCCTCCCTTCTCTCCCCTTATCCTCCTCTTCTCTCCTCCTTTATCCCTCCTCCTCCCCCTTTCTCCCCCTTATCCTCCCTTCCTCCTCCCTCCTGTCCTCCTCCTCCCTCTTCCCTTATCCTCCTCCTCCTCCCCCCCCTTATCCCTCTTCCCTCCCTCTCCCCCTTATCCCTCCCCTCCTCCTTATCCTCTTCCCTCCTCCCCCCTTATCCTCCTCTTTCCTCCTTTATCCCTCCCTCCTCCCTCTCTTCTCTCCTTA
This sequence comes from Homarus americanus, assembly GCF_018991925.1. Taxonomy (NCBI): domain Eukaryota; kingdom Metazoa; phylum Arthropoda; class Malacostraca; order Decapoda; family Nephropidae; genus Homarus; species Homarus americanus. The sequence goes on from NW_024735038.1 coordinate 1,493,846, forward strand.
TCCCTCCCTCTCTTCCTCTCCTCCCTATCCCTCCTCCTCCTCCTCTCCTCTCTTCCCTTATCCTCTTGCTCTCCCTTCCTCTCTTCTGCTCTCCTGTTTCCTCCTGCCGTTCCTTTATCTTTCACATTCCTCCTTCCTCTTTCCTCCACCTCTGCTCTCCACCTCCTCACACACACTCCTGCCAACTGTCCGCTGGCCTTTACTCTTCCTTCACTTCCTGTTGCTCCTCCTGTCTTCCTTCTTCTCATTTTCTTCTTATTCACCCTTTGCATCATTCTTGTACTGTTTTTTTATTTATCTTCATTTTCCTCATACTGTTCCTCGTTCCTCACTCATACGTTCTCTTTCTACTGTTCCCACCTATCTTGCTTTCCTTTATCTTAGTTACGCATTTCTGTTTCCGTTTCCTCCTCCTCCTCCTCCTCCTCCTTCCTCCACCTCCTCCTCTCCCTCTCCCTCCTCTCTCCTCCTCCTCTCTCCTCCTCCTCCTCCTCCACGTGTACAGCTTCTCAGCTCGATTGGATGGACGAAATTGTAGCTCACTGGCCACCTTAGCCTCCCCTGGCTCTCTCCTTTCACTGTGGCTGGTAGAGTGTGAGGTAGGTTACCGTGAGTGAGGGAGGGGAGAGGGTGACAGAGAGGGAGAGAGGTGATAGGGAGGGGAGAGGTGATAGAGGGGTAGTGGATAGGGAGGGGGAGAGGTGATAGGGTAGGGGAAGGGGAGAGGTAGGTAGGGAGGGGGGAGAGGTGATAGGGGAGGGATGGGGAGAGGTGATAGGACAAGGAGAGGTTATGTTGAGAGGGGTAGAAGTTATGGGAGACGGTGGTGGAGGAAAGAGAGATGGTGGTGATGAGAGGGAGATGTGATGGTGATGAGAGGGAGATGTGATGGTGATGAGAGGGAGAGATGGTGTGATGAGAGGGAGATGTGATGGTGAGAGTCTTTATGAGAGAGGAGAGGCGATTGGAATGAGGTAGTGGGAGATGGAGATGATGGGAGAGATAAAGGTAATGGGGAGGTGAGCAGGGGGTGAGAGGTAGGTGGGGAGTGAGAGGTAGTTGAGTGGGAGGTGGGTGATAGGTGAGGTGGTTGAGGGGTGAGGAGGAGGTGAGGTGAGGTAGGTGAGGTGAGAAGGGTGAGAGGAGTGAAGGTAGGTGAGGGTGAGGCGGGTGGGGGTGGGGAGGTAGGTGAGGTGAGGTAGGTGAGTGAGAGGTGGGTGAGGGAGTGAGAGACAGGTGAATGAGAGGTGGGTGAGGGAGTGTAACGTGGGGAGAGAGTGAGAAGCGAGTGGGGAAGTGAGTGAAAGAGAGAGACGGGTGAAGGGTGAAGCCAAACCAACGTCACTGAATACCTAGCAGACCATCAGAGGTGACCACGAGCAAAGGTCAAAGTTCACATTACTCGAGGAATGAAGTGAATGCTGGATCGAGGTCACACAGCACAGCAGCTCAGAAATGAATTTAAAATCGGGTCAGCATTAGAGAGTGAGTTTGGGTTCTAGGGCTTAAGAAATTGGCTAAATTTTATATTACTTTTAAAGGTAGATTAAATTAGATAAGTCAGGTACGGCGTTGAATAAGGATTACAACAGAGCCATCTCAGGTGTGGTTAAGAGGGATGGTTAACTTGTGTTGAAATTCATGTGGTGTTGGTATAGTGTAATATATTATGTGTGTGTTATGTTGAATAAGTAAGTGTGGTGTGTGTGTGTGTGTGTGTGTGTGTGTGTGTGTGTGTGTTATCAGGTAATCATGGTGAGTGTGTGTGTTGCTGTGTTTATGTATGACGGTGAGGTGTAATTCTCGTGTAGATTTATGGGTTATTAATTAGTGTGTATATCTTGGGTGCCATAATAACTTGTTAATGTGGCGCAGCAGGGGACGTTTACCATTAATTAACACAACAAATGGTGTTCACAGAGGCGGAGGAAAGAAAGTGGCAGTTATAAATCAAATTAAAGTGTGTGTGTGTGTGTGTGTGTGTGTGTGTGTGTGTGTGTGTGTGTGTGTGTGTGTGTGTGTGTGTGTGTGTGTGTGTTCTGTACTGGTTAAAGCTTTGTATTTCTCACAGGATTATAAAAATTGGTTTAGTTGGCCCATGAATTGGTTTAGCTTTACGAGAAAATGGGTTGTTTAGATTTCTTAAACAATATCATTCTTCTCCCGCCAGATAGATACTTTATTTTCCACGCAACAAGTGAGACAGAGTAGTAGTGAGAAGTCAATAGATAATCATAATAACAAATACCATTGGGATTAATTTTTTTCTTTTATGTATTTACTTTCTTGAGCAACAGGTAAAGAAAGATTTCCTGAGGGGGAAAAAAATTGATAAACGTATCACTATGACAAGTTAACTTTTCCCATAAACTCATTTTGGGAGAATTTCTTAAACGCAAAACTTTCCGTCGAGCCAAGGACTAAATAGGGAACCAGGAAGGCTCAAGTAGCGACGGGTGTTCATTACCAAGAGTTGAGTCATTAAGAGATCCAGCAGAGAGGGAGAGGTTGACCCTAATGAAGTAGTTGGAGGAACGTGCAAGGGTCACAGTCACCCTGGAGGTCCTCTTGTGTCCCTCTCTCCCCCGCTTGCTACTCAACTTTTAATGGAACCTACCCTAGCCAATGGATCTACACACACACACACACACACACACACACACACACACACACACACTCTCTTTCTCTCTAGATCTGTGGTACCTCGTCCGGGGAAGTGCTCCGAGATTTCCAGATGGAGCTCAAATGTACCAGGTTGAACTGCGGGTAGTGTGGAGTCCGACAGGGAGGGTCATTGAATCTAATTGATATTGGCATTGCGGAATTTTCACCCCTACCCTTTCGTATATCTCTATCGTTTATTCTTTATTCTCTCATTTGAGGCAACACCGTCTTGAATTATACATACATACATACATACATACATACATACATACATACAACTCTTCCTAAGGTGTCTATGTGGGTGGAAGGGCCGAGTAGCTAGAACCATACAGTACGTCTGCATCACCTGGCCCGGTCGGGGAAATAGAACTCAGAGCCTGAGAGTTCAAAGACGGGTTTTGAACTGGTGGTGGTGGTGGGTGGTGAGTGGTGGTGGTCTGTCTAGGAGGGACATTAGGTTAATTGGTGTTTAGAGAGAGAGAGAGAGAGAATATAAAACAAGATAAATCGAGTTTAATTTGACTGATGAATAAGGAAATGAGCGTAGTAGGGAGATAGAAATAAGGGCAGTAATGGAAATAGAATTAAACAGGTACCCTAAAATACAAGCGGGCGCAGAGGACGCCTGCCGGAGGGGTCGTCAGGGCGTGGAGTCACCTGTCCAGTTAGTGTGTCCCCTGGTGAGGCTGTGAGAGATGGCCTTCATGTATAATGCAACAGGGTGTGTGGGAGCGTCGAGCACTGTTATTCTGTCCGAGAGACTCTTGATGTAGGTACATGTTCGGGTTGGTCTCATTTATACGGAGAGACTTTAATATTATTGAGATAGTTGAATGTTTTTAAATGGTATGAACACACACACACACACACACACACACACACACACACACACACACACACGTACGTATTTAAGCATTATTACATTAGGTAGGGAAGTGATTGTGTCATAAGATTTCGTATGTGATGCCATGTATAAACGCACCGACTCCTTGTTTGTTGTTGTGTATAGTACAGTCTCTAGTAGCCTCTGTATGCGGGAGAAGGGTGTTAGTGCTATATATATATAACCATAGTTACGCCAGCAATAACCTTTAGTTTCCTGGGATGATGTGGTAAAACGCTTATTCTCTCTCTCTCTCTCTCCCCCCCCCCCCCTCTCTCTCTCTCTGCGTAATATATCCAGCCTCTTGTATCTGCTACACGCACGCGGAAGGAAAGCGTCAGTGTGAGAGAGAAGTATTTGACCATTATCTCACTTGGAGGAACATTGCCATTTGTCGAGGGTTGGTGAAGTATTAAACCACACACAAGACATCACACACCGTGTTTATGACATAAGTTTACAAGGTCTCCCGCACCCGCTGTACGTGTGTGAGCAAGTTGTCAATGCGGGAGATTGGTATATTTGGCCGTTATTACACCAGGAAGGACGTATATAATATCCCTGTGGTGTTTATTGAAGGCGTCCTGCATCTGTCGTACCCCCAAGGAGGTCGTTATGGCGGCAGATGAGTATTTTTATTAATCGTTATTTAGTTAAGAAGAATATAGGTAGTTGTTTAGATTGTCAGTGTATAATAAAACCACAAAGTATTGCCGGACTTGGTTACTCATTTAACACACACAGTCGTCCACATCTGGTGCGGGCAGAGGAAGGCATCACGACGGGACATAAAGCAATATTAATGATCAGTATTTTGGAGGGAAAAACAGGTGGGTGTCATTTTACGCTTGATATAATCAGCTATAACGCATGAACACCTCGCTAATTTACAAAGTCGTTCAGTATAATATGATAGTTTAATTAGAAAGACATAGTTTGATATTGTATTCATATATTTTATCATGTAGTTAGAATATTGCGCCGCTGTTTGGTTCGCTGATGTTGATTCTCATTTAGATCTACGAGCGGCGTAAAGTTTATCCTTTCCAACTTTTCTATCTTATATAAGTCACCATCGTTCTATCAGCGCTCTTTCTATTTCCTATAAAAAAAAATCAAATAACCCTTAGCCTCTCCTGCAGCCCCTTGTGTCACTCAGCCAGGACTAAAGACTCTCCGACATGCTCCCACCCACACAAATTTTATCATTAATCCTTATTGCTCTCGGGAGAACAAATGACATCTCCTTACACAGTCAGATTGTTATTAAAACCCACATACAAGATCTCCGGGTCATTTATGGCGCGTTTTAGGAATTTACAACATGTTCAGCACAATTTTGGTGTAGGCAAGAGGCAGCCATCAATGCGGGATAGGAGCATATATGCCCATTATCACGCTAGAAGGAACAGTAAGGTTCTCGAGACGCGCGAGTTTATGCGTGATAAAACCAGGTATAACGCATCGACGGGAGGCTGTTTATTGCGTATTTTACACAGCCTCCCGCATCTGCTGTACGCGGGAGGAAGTCGTGAGGGCGGGAGGCAGGCCAACCAACTCTTGGCATGGACGACGATGAAAGAGTTTTTACGGCAGATCGTAACTCGCCCACGCCTTTGTGCTTTTTTTTCGTGTGTGTGTGTGTGTGTGTGTGTGTGTGTGTGTGTGTGTGTGCGGTGTTGCGGTGGTATGTTGTGAGCTTTGCTTTATGGCGGGGAGTAATATATACGTGGCGGATGACCTTTATCATGCGAGTCTTTTGTCACCTCACCTACTTGTGTTTACTTTATGTTGACACGTTTATTGGTGTGTGTGTGTGTGAGTGAGGGAGGGGGGAGGAGATCTGTGTGTGTGTGTGTGTGCGGAGATGGTGTAGGTTTTAATAGTGTATGTGTGTGTGTGTGTGTGTGTGTGTGTGTGTGTGTGTGTGTGTGTGTGTGTGTTTTTAACTATGTGTGTGTTTGTTTATACATGAACAGATATATGTCCATTTGTATATAAATAAAAAGATGGATTTACGAGAGTGGATGTATTTCCGTGTTTGGATTTGAAAATATGTCTCTGTTAATATTTCTCACTGTGTGTAAACTTGTACATGTGTGTGTGTATGAAACTGAAGATATATGTATTAATATTTTGTGTGTGTGTGTGTGTATTTGTTTTATGTTGTATTTTATCCTCTCTCTCTCTCTCTCTCTCTCTCTCTCTCTCTCGTGTATCGTTGTAGCTCTTTCGTAATTCTTTCCGTTCGGCAGCCGTCATCCGGGTGATATTGAACCGGCCAGCCAGTTAAGTTCTGAAAAAGATTTCTTCCTCAACTTTCTCCCTCAAGTTCTCCCCGCCCTCATCTCTTGTTTCCCCCTTCACGTCTATTTGTTTCCCTTCACGTCTTTGTTTCCTTCCGTCTATTTGTTTCCTTACGTCTATTTGTTCCCCATCCGTCTGTTGTTTCCCCCATCATCTATTTGTTCCCCCCATCGTCTATTTGTCCCCCCATCACGTCTATTTGTTCCCCCCCATCCGTCTTTTGTTTCCCCATCCTCTTTTGTTTCCCCCATCCGTCTATTTGTTCCCCCATCACGTCTATTTGTTTCCCCATCGTCTATTTGTTCCCCATCACGTCTATTGTTTCCCCATCCGTCTATTTGTTTATCACGTCTATTTGTTTCCCCCATCACGTCTATTTGTTTCCCCCATCCGTCTATTTGTTCCCCCCTTCGTCTATTTGTTCCCCCATCCGTCTATTTGTTCCCCATCCGTCTATTTGTTCCCCCATCACGTCTATTTGTTCCCCCATCACGTCTATTTGTTCCCCCATCACGTCTATTTGTTCCCCCATCACGTCTATTGTTTCTCCATCACGTCTATTTGTTTCCCCCATCACGTCTATTTGTTCCCCCATCACGTCTATTTGTTCCCCCATCACGTCTATTTGTTTCCCCCCATCACGTCTATTTGTTCCCCATCGTCTATTTGTTCCCCCATCACGTCTGTTGTTTCCCCCATCACGTCTATTTGTTCCCCCATCACGTCTATTTGTTCCCCCCATCGTCTATTGTTCCCCCATCACGTCTATTTTTCCATCACGTCTATTTGTTCCCCCATCACGTCTATTTGTTCCCCCATCGTCTATTTGTTCCCCATCACGTCTATTTGTTCCCCCATCGTCTATTGTTCCCCATCGTCTATTTGTTCCATCGTCTATTTGTTCCCCCCATCACGCCTATTTGTTCCCCCATCACGCCCTGTTGTCCCCATCACGCCTATTTGTTTCCCCCATCACGTCTATTTGTTCCCCCATCGTCTATTTGTTCCCCATCCGTCCTTTTGTTCCCCCATCACGTCTATTTGTTCCCCCATCACGTCTATTTGTTCCCCCCCATCGTCTATTTGTTTCCCCCCATCACGTCTATTTGTTCCCCAATCTTTGTTTCATCACGCCTATTTGTTCCCCCCATCACGCCTAGTTGTTCCCCCCATCCGTCTATTTGTTTCCCCAGCTTTTCCTGTTTTCTCATCCTCTATTCATTCTATATTGTCTGTTTATTTCCATCTTTTCTATTGTTCTATCCTGTATTTTCCCCATCATGTGTATATGTTTCCCATCATCCTCCTCCCTCCCTCCTTCCCTCCCTCCCTCTCTCCCTCCCTCTCTCCCTCCTCCCTCCCTCCTCCCTCCTCTCCTCCCTCCTTCCCTCCCTCTCCCTCTCCCCTCTTCCCTCCCTCCCTCTCCCTCTCCCTCCTCTCTCTCTCTCCCTCTCCTCCCTGTTGTGTTTGTGCTGACGTCACGTTGGTGTTTGATTATTTTTATTTTTATTTTTTTAGTTTTGTTATTTTTATTTTGTTTGATTTTTTTTGTGATAGGATGGAGATTGCGTAGATGTAGAGTTGCGATAGATGGAGAGATGCGATAGATGGAGAGTTGCGATAGATGGAGAGTTGCGATTGATGGAGGTTGCGATAGATGGAGAGATGCGATAGATGGGGAGATGCGATAGATGGGGAGATGCGATAGTTGGAGAGTTGCGATAGATGGAAGATGCGATAGATGGAGGGTTGCGATAGATGGAGATGCGATAGATGGAGATGCGATAGATGAGTTGCGATAGATGGAGAGTTGATAGATGGTAAGTTGCGATAGATGGGAGATGCGATAGATGGGGAGATGCGATAGATGGGGAGATGCGATAGATGGAAAGATGCGATAGATGGAGTACAAGAAGTAAGCAGTAAATTGTATTAAAAAAGAATAAAGGGAAAATAGGAGAAAGAAAAGGTGTTTATTGAAGAAGAAGAAGAAGAAGAAGTATTAAGGATCATGTCGGAGGGATTATATGGGCTTTTGGCAGCCATCCATCACTTGAACTATAGGATGGCCGGAGCTTAGGATTGCCTCTCCCGCAGCTAAGCCACCATACATCACCTATGCTAGGATGACCGCTAGGAGTAAGGCTCACGCACTCAGTCACCATATATCACCGTGCTGGGATGGTTGCTCTCATACCTAGCCATCACCCAGCCATCACACCTAGCCACTATACATCACAGAGCTAGGATGACGGCTAGGATTGCTGTACTGCCATAGGACTGACCTCTCCGTTCCCGTTGCCTCCCAGGACCATCGACGATCTCTCTCTCTCTCTCTCTCTCGGCAGGTTTATAATATATGTTCTCTGTGTTTGACGGTGTTTTATATATTTCTTCTCGGTGACAGATTTATACCGCCTAATATCCCTACAGTTCTCTACACCTGTGCGTGTGTGTGTGTTTGTTGTTGTGTGTGTGTGTGTGTGTGTGTGTGATTTGACTGAAGTGTTTTGTGGAGGATGTCAGGTGTAAAATGTGAGAATATTTCTTGATTGGTGAAAAATGGGTTTCTCTCTCTCTCTCTCTCTCTCTCTCTCTCTCTCTCTCTCTCTCTCTCTCGTGATATATGAACTAGCCTGGGGTGTAAATCTTCCCGTCTCGACCAAACTTGACTCTTACGGGTATATATTTTTTTGCCACGGATCCTCAGATATAAGTAAGTTAATGTTATCACTCGTATTAAATGTGGGTCATATTTTCCCTTGACTTCCTTTCATTTTTACCCGATCAGCTCGTACTTAAATGGACAGAATATAAGGGTTTGAGTGCACGAGCTCTTACTCAGCTTCGTTAAATAGATCAGGACAGTAGCAAACTCACTGGAATATATCCCCCTCCGCCCCCTCCATCCCCCCTCACGCCACCCCACACTCGCTACGAAAAATCGCCCTTATTCTCCAATTGAATACAGTCGCACTCAAATTTACCTATAGATTCGCTAAACCACTATAAATTCACTCATATTTTTTGCACGCAGGCGCACGAAACCTAAGCGTATTCACACGCAAAGTTACCCAAACGAGTTCAAACGCACGCAAACTTTCTCAGGTACGCCAAAGGAATATAAATGTAACACGAACTCCTCCAAGATTTGCCAGACGAACACAGACGCACTCGAATCCGCCCGAGGAAGACGTAACCCAATCAGGCGTACTCAAACGTGTTTATTTTCTGGCAGTCGAACCATTGGTCCTCAAGGTTGGGGCTTGTTGACTCCTCTTCCCTCAATCCCCCACCCCACCCCCACCCGTCCGTCTAACTTACCCGTTCACCCCACCCACCCGTCTCCACCCCACCCACCCGTCTCACCCCACCCCGTCTCACCCCACCCACCCCACCGTCTCTTACCACCCCGTCTCACCCCACCCGTCTTACCCTACCTCCCACCAGTGACTTACGAACCAGAACCCAAAAACCCGTAACCTTTTCGTTAACCTAATCTAATCTAACGTACTCTAAACCGATCTCGCCTAATTTAACCTACTCTAAACTAACTTTGTTCCTACCTTAACTAGATCTAACTAACCCCTATCGTAAACCTATGCTAAGAAACCTAAAACTTAACCTTAACTAATCAACCCCTTAACTTATGCTGTATTATGTTTTGTTACTCTTCTTTTTTGTAGTTGTAGTCTAGTTTGTTTTATTTTTTTTGTGCTTTATTTGTTTTATTTTTGTATTTGTTGTTTTATTTGTTTTATATTTTATTTTTGTATTATTTATTTTTTTGTTTTATTTGTGTATTTGTTGTTTTATTTTTGTTTTGTTTTTTTTGTATTTGTTTTATTTTTTGTTTTTGTTTTATTTTTTATTTTTATTTTTTTTTTTATTGGTTTTATTTTTGTATTTTTGTTTTATTTATTTTTTGTATTTGTTTTGGTTGTTTTATTTTTGTATTTGTTTTGTTTTGTTCTCTCATTTACCTATTTGGACTGTATCACACATCTTAATGCTTAAAGGTAATGCGATATACAACAGAAAGGGGGAGGAAGGGAAATGAATAAAAGAAGGAGAGATAGAGAATAAATAGTAAAAAAAACACAAGATATGAAAGAAAAACGTAGGAAGAGATTAGCCAAAAAGGAAAATAAGAGAAAGAGGAAGTGAAGAAGAGAGTAAAGTGTGTAGAGGAAATGAACAAGGAAGGGGGAGGGAAATGAATAGCTGGAATTGCAGTTAAAACGAGAGAAAGTAGGAAAGAGGAGTAAGGAAAAAAGATAATAAATGAAACGAGAATGGCGTAAGAGATACAGAAGAGAGATAAAGATGATAATTGATTGAATAAAAGGAAAAGAATAGGTGTGTATGGTAGAGGGTGTTGTGTGTGTATGGTAGAGGGTGTTGTGTGTGTATGGTAGAGGGTGTTGTGTGTGTGTATGGTAGAGGGTGTTGTGTGTGTATGGTAGAGGGTGTTGTGTGTGTATGGTAGAGGGTGTTGTGTGTGTATGGTAGAGGGTGTTGTGTGTGTGGTAGAGGTGTTGTGTGTGTATGATAGTGGGTGTTGTGTGTGTATGGTGGGGGTGTTGTGTGTATGGTAGGGTGTGTGTGTATGGTAGTGTGTGTGTGTATGGTGGGGGTGTTGTGTGTGGTATGGTGTGTGTAGTGGGGTGTTGTGTGTGTATGGTAGAGGGTGTTGTGTGTGTATGGTAGAGGGTGTTGTGTGTGTATGGTAGAGGGTGTTGTGTGTGTGTATGGTAGAGGGTGTTGTGTGTGTATGGTAGAGGGTGTTGTGTGTGTATGGTAGAGGGTGTTGTGTGTGTATGGTAGAGGGTGTTGCGTGTGTATGGTAGAGGGTGTTGTGTGTGTATGGTTGAGGCTATGTGTAATGTACAGTAAAGAAAAGGACTTTTGTGTATTACTGTGTGTAGTAGATCTGGTGTTATTGACATACCTGGCGCCTTAACTACCCGGCTGACCTGTGATAGTACGGGAAAATCTCCTGTATTCTCTCCTTACGCTAAAAGTTTGGTCTATAAAGTTTATAACTTAAGACGGGACTTCGTAACTTCATCGATGATGTTTAAGCTGGAGTCATAAAAACTGCACCAGTACGAGCAATCAACAGCGCCTGGCGTTCTCTTTCACCTCTCAATAACGCGCTTATGGAACCTATAAGGCTGAAGAAGTTTCGCTCCTGTCCCAGCAGTGGCGTTCGTCTGGTGGTACACGCGTAAGATGTACGGACCTCTGCCTAGAGTCACGAGTACCCTGTCCCTGTCACATTCTCCCGTACAGTAAGGCAGAAAAAAATAACATACAAGTTTTCTAGAATGCCACGAGAATGACGCCAAGTACCCAAGTTTTAATGAAATATTTCAGTTTTGCTGGACTTATTTTACTGTACAACAAATTCACGATGCATTATATAGACAACCTCAGTCACCAGAACAAATCACAGGCTCACCTTTTACCCGGAAATTTCCCATTACTGAGTTTGGTCGGCCGCGTAACCTTTATACCCTGGTCATGTGTGAGATGAACCCGATAGATTTTACTTAGATCGTATTGTGTTTTATACCAGTAATCAGGAAACAGATGACCTCACTCACCTCAACAAATAACAAACACACATTCTAACAGAGGGACGCCATTACTGTAGGCATCAGGCGGTAACGTGTCCAGCAGTCACATGGAAGGTTATTACTTGTCTTTTTTGGTTTATTTACTTTACAGCTCAATCTGGGTGAAGTTGACGTCACTTACTATAATAAATCACAGCCAGATTATAACAGAACAACAACATTACTGTAGATAGCACCAGTATAGATATCTCTTCAGTAGACAGTACCAGTAGATATCATTATAGTAGATAGCACCAGTAGATATCATCAGCTGGTAAAGTATAGACAGAAAACATTTAACTTCCATCTTGTGTTATTTGACGGCAAGCAACAACGTCAGGATATGGATTAACCCCCCCCCCCACCCCCTCCCTCTCTCTCCCCCCAGTCCCTGAAATGAATCACTGGCGCAAATTTAACCAGAGAAGTTGGGTTACACATCGGAATTGGCCTGGGTTGAACGATGCTCCCGGAACCCAGGCAGCGCTCGGCTTAACTACATTACCGAGCCCACCCCATCCTTCCTCCCCTCCCCACCAACTCTCCCTCCCCCACCCTCCCCTCCCCAACCAAAAAAATGAAATAACAACAAACTCACTAGCTCCTCCTCCACCTTTCATGGTTAGGTCGCCTATTATGAGAATACATTGAGATATAACCCACCTTACTCCGGGTGTGTTCTCTCTGATGGTCACTGTTTGGGTATAGGAGCTTATCAGGGGGATGCCGGTGCCTGTTTTATTCTTTATTTCCGCTAGTATTCCCGCGCCTACCGTGTTTTTTCTTCCGCGTGTGTTGTGTTTTTTTTTCGACTTTTATTCCACGTACGATATGTTTTTTTTTTGACAGGTTTTATTCTGTATACACACACACACACACACACACACACACACACACCCTTAAACAAACGCACACCCGTACACAAACACAACACACCCGTACACACACACACACACACACACACACACACACAATGTTTATAATCGATTTTGTATCATAGATTAAAAATTAATTCAAATAACAAACTTTATAATTTATAAACAAAAACACAATTATTCCTCGGGTTTATGGTTGTACTGTGTGTTATCATCATCGTCATCGTCATCATCATCATCATCATCATCATCATTATTATTATTATTATTATTATTATTATTATTATTATTATTATTATTATTATTATTATTATTATTATTATTATTACTGTGCTGTGCTGTTAACGTTAGAGGGACTCGTATATCGAATAACAGGGAGGTAGACAGGTAGATGGTTACTCTGTCTTAATTTACAGTATTAGGGCGAGGACGGGGATGGGTGAGGATTAAATGGCGAGGAAGACGGATTGCTGGCGGGTGATATAAAGGAGAGAGAATGCCGGACGAGAGATAGGGAAAAGTGAGATAGACACAAGAGTATAAGAGAGAAAGAGAGATTGGGAAATTTTTTTTATAAAGATAGAGAAACGAGTATGAGAAAGAGCGAAAGAGAAAGCGTATCACAGAACAGAGGGAGGGAGGCAGGGAGGGAGGGAGAACACAGATAACCGGAGGAAGGAACAAATTATCAGTGCTGTAGGGGGAAACTCTGCCAACATGACATCGTTGCAGATATCGACAGAGATTATTGTGATGTGAGAGGGGAGAGAAGTGAGGGAGGAGGTGGGAGAGGAAAGTGATGAGAGGGAGAAGGTAGGAGGAGGAGGAAGAGATGGGAGGTAGGAAGGAAAGAGAAGAGATGGGAGGAAAAGAAGGAGGAGGTAGGAGAGAGAAGAGATGAGAGAGAGAGAAGGTCAAGGGCGAATCCCATCAATACCAACAAGGTTTAAGGAAGAGGAACTCCACCCAGGGGGGACTAAGAGCCAAGATAGGGAGATTATTTTCTTAGGAAGGTTATAGTTAAGGGGATATAGTAGTACAAGGGAGGATAGAAGGGAGGTTGGTGGCTGAGGATTCCAATATACTGAGTAGGGATAGGGAGGATAGAGTAACAACAGGTGAGGGAAAGAATAGGGTAAAATAGGAGGATAGAGTAGATGGGTGAAGGGTAGGACGAATGTGTGGATGGATAGTAATGATTGGATAATATAGGGAAGGGATAGGAAGTCGGATGTGTTGAGGATAGAGGTTGAATGTTTGTGGTGGTGAAGACGTCGGCTGCGTGGGGTCTGGTGTATCCAGCTTCGTCTTGTGTCTAGCGCTGCTTCAGCTGTTCCCTCAGGCTGGTGTCGTATACAGCTGTGCCGCCGCTACCGCTGCTCGCTCAGCTTCCTGGTCCTGGCTTTATGCCGCTCATGCCCGGCAACACAAAAAGATGGATCGATGTAATAGTAGGAAACGTGTTATTGTGAGCTCGGGGAACACAGGGAGGTGGTGTTTGTCTTGATGTCCGTACGATCATTGTCTTACTGGCAGGCGAAAGTCAATATTATTGGAACGTTGGTCAGTGTACAAGGTGGGTTTAAACTAAAGATTATTATGACAGTAATAAGCCTTTAACTAAAAAAAATAAAACACGAGGAAAACATACGAAAGAAAAAAGAAAAATATCGTAACTCCAAAGTACTAAAAATATTAAGTGACCTTTATGACCCCAAAATGCCGTCGTTGGGTGAATATTAAAAACACTGATGAATTTCCCGTTTTGCTTAAAATTGCAAAATAGTAAAAAGTTTAGCTGTTGTTTCAAAACCTAAATAAAACACTATATAGAACATTATTTGAACAAAAGTCAAAATTATTGATAAATCATCTTTTTGAATGTCCTTCATATCAACACCCATAACAAATAGAGGAGTGTTACTGTTGGGTCCAAACTATGATATATATACTGTATACATATAACCTTATCGTGACGCCATGTTCCCCCTCCTCTCCTTCCACCCAAAAAAGACAACAGAGTCAAACACGTCCCTAAATATGTGTTGTGTCTGTTAAGGAAAAATAGTGAATGACCTGGCTGGGGTTTTGTGTTAAATCTGGCCATTTAGGGAAAAGCTTGAAGGGATTGAACCGTGTCAGTTATTTTTGTTTTCCCTCAATTATTCTTCGTTGGGACGTTTGGGTGGAGGAAACAGAGAGGAAAGGTAGAAATATCAAGAGGGTCGGAATATCAGTGTTGGGAGATTCGCTTTTCCTCTGTCAGAAAGTCAGTTATTCAGCCAGTTAGTTAGTCAGTCGGTCAACAAATTAGTCAGTCAGTTAGTTGGTTGGCACATCATTCCATCAATCAGTTTGTCAGTCAGTGAATCAGGTTTGGAATTCAGAGTTAGTTGACGCAGGTGATAAGAAGTTAATGAAGACGAGACATGTGAATAGATAATGTAACACCCCCCACCCCCTCCCCGCAAGTAACAACCCCTCCCACCAAGTAACACCCCCTTCTCCAAGTAACACCCCTTCCCCAAGTAACACCCCTTGCCCAAGTAACACCCTCTCCACCAAGTAACACCCGCTCCCGTAAGTAACACCCCCTCCCCCAAGTAACACCTTCCCCAAGTAACACCCTTCACAAGTAACACCCCTTCCTACAAGTAACCCCCTTCTAGTAACACCATCTAGTAACACCTTCAAGTAACACCTTCCTCAATTAACACCTTCCCAAGTAACACCCCACTCAAGTACCTTCCCCAAGTAACAACCCTCACAAGTAACCCTCTAAGTAACCCTTCCCCAAGTAACACCTCCCCAATGTACCCTTCCCAAGTAACACCCCTTCCCCAAGTAACACCCTTCCCAAGTACTTACCCTGTAAAAACCCCCCTCCCGTAAGTATCACCCCTCACGTAAATAACACCCTTCCCAAGTAACACCCCTCCATAAGTAACACCCCTCCATAAGTAACTTACCCCCCTCCAAAGTAACACCCCTCCCAAAAGTAACACCCCTCCGTAAGTAACACCCCCTTCGTGTAACACCCCCTCCGTAAGTAACACCCCCCTCCCAGGTAACACCCCCTCCGTAAGTAACACCCTTCCCCAAGTAACACCCCTTCCCCCAGTAACACCCCTCCATAAGTAACACCCCTCCCGAAAACACCCCCTCCCAAAAGTAACACCCCCTCCCCTTTAGATATATCATAAAATCTCTGACAGCATCGACAGTCAGACACTCAGATATTCAGCATATTCTGTACTTATTGTCGAGATTTTTTGCTTCTTGGACTTCACCGTGGAAACGTATCCACCCACAGGGATCACCTTGTTAACCTCCTGAGTACGAAGAAATGAGTACAATGTCTGAACTCCACGAATACGTTGACCTGTACTCATGAGTTCGGGGTTGAATCATAGAACTCAAGGGGTTTGTTAATTCATCGTATTTCAAGGTCTTAAATCATCGTATTCCGGAGGTTAAGTCATTATACTCGAGGGGTAAATCATCGTACTCAAGGTGTTAAGTCGTCATCCATCCATTGTAATATAGTTCGTGTCTCCTGCCGTGTGCTGCCGGCCCTTCCTCCCCCTGCCTCTCCTAGTTAGTACTGACGGGCAGAAGGAACCTCACCGACACCCTCCACTAACTTAAGCCATAATTAAAAACGTCTCCATCATATTTAAAAGTTTCTTCGCATTTCTAGAATATTTAAATTTATATGGTGTGTGTGTGTGTGTGTGTGTGTGTGTGTGTGTGTGTGATATTGTAGGCGTAGGCTTATACGAATAGGCCTACACCCATCCTGTTATAATGGGTGTAGGTGGGATTATACCCATGGGTGTTGGACATGCTGTAGGCGTGGGCAAGAGTGTAAGTACAGCAGGTGTGGACAAGAGTGTAAGTACAGCAGGTGTGGGCAGGAGTGTTAGTGTGTAGCAGGTGTGAGCAACAGTATAAAGGTATATATATAACAGGTGTGTAATAAGAAATCGACGCGATATAGCCACATATATACTTGGGCCATTTAATAAAGGTACTTTGATCCACCATCACCTGAGCGGCGTCAACATGATTACTGTATAACGTCTTGGCATTTTCTCGTAACCTTGGCAGTTGAACCATCCAAAAATAAGCACCAAAGTAAACTGTGCTTCATAACCTTCCTAGTTAAATTTAGATGATTCACCAATAACTAAGACGTGTGCGATCGGTGCTTCATAACCCTGGCAGTTGAAGCGCCTGAATCCAACCTATGCTCTCGGTGCTTCATAACACTAGCAGTTGAAGCACGGACAAATACAACCTTATGCTCGGTGCTTCATAACCCTGGCAGTTGAAGCGCCTAAAACTCCAACCTACACGAAAGGTGCTTCAATAACACTGGCAGTTGAAGCCTTTAAATTAAACACAAACATTATAAATAACAACGACACCAACGACAAAAATAAACGTAAAGTGTTATTTTGTTTTTCGTTTGTGTGTGTTTTTTATTGTTTGTTTACCTGTGGGTGGCAGCATGCATGAATGAACGTACACGGGGCCAACACTGTGTTTACATTTGTAGAACTGAAAATGGTGTGACTGAATACTTGTATGATTTTTTTTTTAACTTATACCACAGTTCTCGTTTATGTTTGTGAGCTTACGTATGTATGTGTGTGTGTGTATGGATGAATGTGTGTGTTTTAAGTGTGTGTATGTATTTTTCGTATGGTTGCACGTTTGTATGTATGGGTGTTTGTATTTTGATGTATATGTGTAATTTGGTGGTGTTTGTATATTCATGTGTATATATGTGCAAATAGTTGTATGCATATTGGTATGTATTTATGTGTGCAATTAATTTTGGGTATGTGTATATTTGGTATGTTTGTGTATGTTGTATGTGTATAATATTTATGTATATATGTACGGCATATACAGTAGGCTATGTATGTATTTTTAGGTATGTTTATGAACCTTGTGTACTGTATATTTGTCGTTTACGGAGATTGAACAGATCAAGTCGGCTGTGTTGTGTATGGTGAGTGACTGAACTATACTCTGAGCCAAATAAAAGGAACCTGATGATTGGTTGAGACACTCCAGGTGAATATTAGAAGGGGATTGGTGATTAAATTGGGCGTTGCTTGTTATAATTTACCTTTTCTTTTTCACTTTTAAGATATTTACGTTATCGATATATTTCACTTGTTTATTTTTACTTCCCTGGCTTGTGATATCATTCTAGATCACCATTTAGTTGTTAGTTTAACTTGCAATTGTAGAAGATAAAGATAAAGTAAATGAAAGAGTTCCTGATTGACTCGATGCATCTCATTCTATCAGCCAGTCAGTCCCCATTGATAAAATCTGCTGGTTGCAAAGTTCATGTTGTGGTTAGTTTGTCAGAAGATGGTTTTTTGTTTTTGGGTGGCCTCGTCTTTGGGTGGCCTCGTCAGTGGGTGGCCTAGTCTTTGGGTGGCCTCGTCAGTGGGTGGCCTCGTCAGTGGGCGGCCTCATCAATGGGCGGCTCTCAATAATTAGGTTTCCTCCTTCTCCCAACATTAACGATCTCGTGGATCAAGTTTTAAAGGAGCACTATTTCCCGGACTTCATTTTGTAATTTTGAAGATTTAGAGAGAACCTAAATGTGTAGTTCTTCTTGTAATTTGAGGACTAAGTAATTTGAAAGTCTATTATAATGTTTGGCTTTACTGAGCTGATATTACAAAGACTTTATATGACTTTAACTGTTTGTATATTTATTTTGAAACTATAATGGTTAGCTGTAACTGCGTAGTTCTTATGTAATTTTGAGGAAGTAAGGGAGACGAAATTAAATAACAAAACTTGAGACTTCTATATTTTTTGTTTTCGTGAGGAAAAAAAATTAGATTTCCAATTAAGGAAGTTGGAATATTTTAGTTTTTTTATGAGAGAAGGAAAGTGTGGGTGTTCTGTGTAGGAATGATAGAGTTGTACATGTAAGATAAAAGCAACGGTGGAGAGAATTTGGTATTGTATTGTTGTCTCTCTCCTTCCTTCGTGTTTGTTGTGTGGCTTCCAGTTTAGCCGTCTTCCCGCCTTGTAAATCCATGACAGCGTTTTTGAGATATGGATTTTGCTGTGAAGAGACCAATGTAACATACTCCTTACACAAAAATTCTCGGTATTTTCCTCATATTTTGTCTACTTCATTTAAATGTTGTTTAATAATGGCATTTTTATCAAGTTATCACCATTAAAAAATAACTGATAATTTACCGTAACTAGTGTAGCCTTTATCGCGCTGACGTAGGCACTTTGCTCTCGTTCAATAAGTGACCCGTTCTCCGTGACCCCATCGCCACCGTGGGTCATAGCCTCCCAGATGCTGTCACAAAGATCCTTCTGCTAATTACAACTGGATATTTGATTAGCCGGGAGCTGATCACACCAAAATTCTCCAGCGAATTACAGTCGGGAACTTAATCAGGCAAGGTCCTCCAGGCTCCAGACTTGAGAGTTTTCAACTGCGTTTCAACATTGGAATCGAGTTCTGGTTAATTGGCGATTCATTTAAAAGTTGGAGAAGTAGATAGAGCTATTGGCGAAACTTCACTCGAAAGTAGATGTTAATAGTGTAGTTGTTATTCCTCTAATGGGTTTTATATATTTAAATAATACTGACATTCATAAATTTATTTGAGTCCAAGATTGGCATAACACTTTTATACCTGTGTGTAAAGAAGATGTGTAGAGTGTCTGTAGGCGTGAAAATAGTGTCAGATCAATTAGGAACTCTGAACTTAATTAAACGCGTGCAAACATTCTGAGGCTTTGAGGAAATATAACCATACATATCCTGGAAACACACTATAGACACACTATAGACACACTATAGACATCCCTTTCTACAAACAAACACACATAGCTATCGTCCCAGTGCTAGTTTGAGTCTCTGCTGTGATCCCCTCCTTGAAATATTGACCCGTTCAGACTAATGTTGAGATGCATGATAAATACTCGCCCTTATACACCTAAATTCTAACCATTATATCACCCCCCCCCCACACATGAGGTTTCTGTACCCTTTAATCCACACAAGACTGACAGAGGAGTGAAAGGAGTATACGAGAAACATTGAACATAATAAGTTGAGTCTTAACACGACTGACACAGTGTAAAGGAGTCAGGGAAGACCTTCATATACACAACTAAACTGTGGTGTATAAGGACTGAAGCGTGTGGGTGGAGCCTTACCCTCGGCGCCACTCTTAAGGGATGATTATTTATGAAGGCGCCACGAGAGATGTCTCCCACACACCACATTATATTATGCCATAATCGGGGTTTGTAGTGCCATTAAAGGTGATAAATGCCGTTAATGTAATGACTCGTTTATATTTAATATTTATTAATGGCGAATCTAATGAAAACAGTAAATAATTAATTGGTCTTGAATGTTATGAATTTATCTGTGAAAATAATTAGTTTAGTTTAAGTCAAATGTGGTTTTGTTAGGATGTCGTAAGTCTCTACTTTAGGTTAGCTAAGTTTGTCTTGGTTTGCTTAGGTTAGTTTAGATCACACACACACACACACACACACACACACACACACACACACACACACACACACACACACACACACACACACACACCAAAAACACAATCAACAAACACAGGCACACAAACACTCACCACCACATTAAGGCCGAGGTAAAGCTGTATCCCAGGTGTTAAAAGATGTATTACAATAACAAAATTCATTTCAGGGACTCCATTGTTTGCACCCCCGTCTCTATCTCCCCCTCTCCTCCTACCTCTCCTCCCCTCTCCTCCTCTCCCCCTCTCCTCCCCTCTCCTCCCCTCCCCCTCTCCCCTCCCCTCCTCTCCCCTCCTGTCCCTCCCCTCCTCTCCTCTCCCTCCCTCCTCCCCCTCCCCCCTCCCCTCCTCTCCCCTCCCCCCTCAGTCCTCGCCACAACCAAGTGCATTGACATTCCTTCGGGATATTGTTGTACTTCTCCTCTCCTCTCTCTCTCTCTCCTCTCTCTCTCTCCTGTTTTTATTTATTTTTCTGCTGTTTTATTTGGGATTATCTTTGTTATTTTGTTTTACGATCGAGTCTGCGTCACGGTTTAGTTTCTGAATTAGTTTTGATGTGAGAATTGCTTCATTATGTAGCTAGTTGATGGTAGTTATGATGATGTTCCACCCTATCCACCCTTCCCGTTTCTCCTCATTCCGTCCCGTTTCACCTTGTCCACCCCCCCGTCCGTCCTGTCTTCCTCATTCCGTCTCGTTCCACTCTGTCCACCCCCTGTTCGTCCTGTCTTCCTCATTCCGTCCCGTTGCCTCGTTGCCGTCACTCTGGTCAAAGCTTGTACAAATTGAGAAAACATTGTGTTGTCAGTGTAGGCGGGCGGATGGGCGTCTGTCATAGTCCAGGGGATGAATGGGATTGATATTGGAACGTCACAGCCCAAGTGCCTTTCCTTGAAGTGATATTAGAGTGTGTATTGACTGTTTGTTGATTCTGTGTGTCTCTTGTAGTTGTTGGAGGCTACTATACCTTTGTTAGGACTACATACAGTACATACATACATACATACATACATACATACATACATACAATTACAATATGGTGATGCCTTCTCCATGGGCTTCTTTAGTGCAGGTGATACATACAATGCCTGGATGGAGTAAGCCAAAATACCACAACTTCACGACAATATTACAACATTTAGTAGATAACGTTGTTGTTTTCTATCACGTAATCTTCATCCTTGAGAAACGTTTCGTAAAAGTTCATTAAATTCTTTCCACAGGATTTTTTTTTTACAGTAAATCCTCTATTTCATTCAGTATTACCGTTCTTCTAGTTATTATCCATGCAGTAACGAGGGTTTGTCCGATAAGTTGAGGTGTCCCTTATAACCGGGTTCCGTTATATAGGGTGACCATTATACAGAGGGTTTAATGTATTTAATTTTTTCCCCGGAGGGCGCTGGTGGATGGTGGTGATATAATTATTATATAAAGTGTATTAGTTGGTGACTTGTGTCGTTGGTTGAACTATTGTATGTTGGTGTTACAGGTTTTCAGAAAATTAAAGGAGATTTTTACTCCTTTATAAAGACATTTACAGCAGTGCATTTTATTGGTTATTATCAGGACATTGAACAATACTGATAACGAATACCTTTTGTATTGTGGTTTCCAATCAGGGAAATTTAGGAAATTTATTGATACCTGAATTAGGTAGACAGTGAGTATTACCTGTGTTGATAGTGAAAGTGTTTGTGTTGCGACCAAGTGGTAAGTGTCATAACGAAGTGATAAGTGAAATAATGTTATAAAGTGTTTGTGAGTGATGGTGTTGTGACCAAGTGTTAGTGCTGTAACGAAGTGATAGTGTTTGTGACTCAGTGTTTGTGTTACTACAAGTTCAACATGTGAGGCTGGGAGAAGTGCGTGTTACATGGAGGTGTGGAGGGACACTCCGCTTCGTGGGATTCGCCCTCTACCCCAGGCCTCTGCCGCCACCAACCTCCCTTCCTCCTCCTCCAACAACGTCCTCACATCGTCCTCCAAAACCTTAAGCCTGTCCTCCCAAACCTTCCTTTCGTCCTCCAGCACCTTTGCCACGCTCGGCAACGCCTTCACCTCGTCTTCCAACCCCTTTACCTCGCCCTCAAACGCCTTCTCCTCTTCCTTTCCTTCACCCTCATCGTCGTCTTCGTCGTCGCCTTCGCCTCGTGCACTCGGGGCAGGGGTGAGGGCGGAGGGCGGCCCCATGAAGGGGTCATGTGTGGGGGAGCTAGGGAAGGGCGGCCAGCCAGGCGCAGCCCATCAACGCCCACACTCACAGTCAACACTGGTCTTGTACCGCGACACCCGCCTCCCCGACGCCTCTGGTGACTCACGTGGGCCTTGTAGTGCGCTCCTCGACGCTAAAGACACACATCACTGTGCCTCTAAAAACTGCCTGGCAGCCCGACCTGAGGCTCTCCATCGAACAGTAAGTACTGCACTTGGACCACACACCCAGGCGCCGGTACTCGTGAACGGAGAAAGTGAAAAGATACAAGAAAACAACAACTACTACCATGGCGCTAACATTCCTATCAATGCGTGTAGGGAACACGAGGCGGCAGACCTCCGTGTGGGCTGGTTTGATATGGGCTTGGAGAGGAGCCTGGACCACCCAACCTCTGGCTCCACCATCAATGGTCTGCCCTCCGCGGCCTACCACCATACCTACCGTACTATCGAGGAGAGTGTCAGGCGCCACAAAGTTCAGAACGGAAAGTTGCCTTTTGCTAAGGGAGAAGAGAACGGCGTCGCTGTGTCCAGGTACAATAACATCAGGATACAGAACGCGGCGCAGGTGTTAGCGGGTGCTGGGCGTGGCGCTGGGTCACTTCCCCTTGACCTGGGAATAGGCGCAGGAGGTATCCAGCAGCCCACCCGCGCCCGCTCACGCCCCTCCGGCAACCACATATCAATCAGACCCAAGTTGGTTCTCCCCTCCGACGACCAAGACCTCGACAGTACCGACGAAGGGGAGTATCCTGGTGGTCTCTCTGGCCGAGTCAAGAACCTGTGCGGGTCCTTCAACCTGGCTGGGGACACCATGGAGGGCATCATCCAGTGTCTTGTCTTCCTAAAGGCTTTTAGTGTACGTATGTGTGTGTGTGGCGGGGACCTCACTAATAACCACTTGTCTGCCTTGTATCTGTCACTAGTTATTTTTGATGTATTAAGTTAGACTGGTAGATGATAATGTTAACTATTATTTATGTATGTATTTCTCCCTCAGTAAGTATGATTTACTAATGAGTGTCTACAATTTATTATTGCTATTATTTTCATGTTAATTCACTGCTGGTGTCCACCTTAGGTACACAAGACCATTTCATCCCAGGCAGCCATAAATAAACGCATGAAAGATCAGTTACTCATGACGCACCGTGAACATAACATAACTTAACATAACATAATATAAACTAACATAACATAATATAATGTAACATAACATACAGTAATATAATATAAAATGATTGCTGTAATGACACTTTCTTCCTCAGGTAACCATTTACAAGGTTATTCAGAATCTCCACCTTTCTGAATTCATGTTGCTTGTTAACCCTTTGACATTGAGCCCTGCCTTTTGTCTTCAGGATAATGAACTCAGTACTAAGTCAACAGCGATGAAGTCTTTCCCATGACGATTAAACCGAATAAGATATGGCGGTGTGGGTGGTTAAAACGTACGTGTGTGTGTGTGTGTGTGTGTGTGTGTGTGTGTGTGTGTGTGTGTGTGAAAGTAAGTCTTATTTTAT